>NC_040028.1:14555872-14839075 GCF_000972845.2 Larimichthys crocea
AAGAAGCGAACAAACATCTCACCTGTGTGTATTTGTGCTGTTTAATGTGCAGAAGAATCAGAGGGAGCTGGCCAAGATGAGGAAGTGCCTGCGGCCGGAGGAGCTGGTGTCCCACATGGGTCAGATGGACACTCAGACGCAGCACGAGGAGCTGGAGAAGAGTTATCAGGTCGTTGTGGAAGACTACAGGAGAATCATTGAGAGGCTTGCGTCACAGGCCTGATCAGACTCTGAGATGCTGCTGGCCTGGAGCCCACCCTCTCAACATACAAGTGGTCTGTCCTGTCTGTACAAAGCCCACATCACCACAGACTGTAGCTACAACCAAGAAGAGAAACTCCTGATGTAACAAAATCACTGTTCTAGTTAAAGAGTGTTACAGATTTATCGTGGCTGAAGACAGGCTGCAGTGGAGAAAGACCTGTCTGGTTCCCAGCTGATGTTGATATAGTAGAGCAGAATGGTGCGCTGGAGGGTGAGACTTCCTGTTTTTTTCCCATGTTTTAATCACAACATGTGATAGTAATATTTCACAGGTGATGGGAGGTCCACTGCCCTGCAGAGAAACCCTGCTGCTTCTCCATTGTAGACGTTTTTTAAGATCTTTTGTCAAAACAGTTCCCAGTGTGTGTTTTGAAGCACTTCATACTGAAAATAAAAAATGTTTTTGTATATTGCTCAAATGTTGTTGATTCTTATGTTTTTTTTTCTCATTTGTGTTTTTATTGTAACATTTTGAGTTTGTACTACATTAAGATTGGACACTGACATTGTAGAAATATAATAAAAGTGACAGACAAAGGGGGAAAAGTAATCTTAATAAACACCACATAAACAAAGGTCAGTCAATTAGAGGAACCAGGTGGCACCTGGATGTTACTGCTAATAGTACATTTAAAAGTACTCCACGTGTTTTAAAACTTATAGTATTTCAGTCAGGTGGAAGTTACACACAAGAATAAGAGTACAGTCATGCAGTGATAATGTCAACATTATATTGTAACATTTAGTACTTGGCACAAACACAAAGGTTTATAGATCATAAGTTTTGCAGGTATTTGTCTTAAACTGAAGTGTTTTGACCTGATGATGGCGCTAGATCGAAGTCAGTTTTTATTTGTGTTATCTGTGAATCTATGTGTCAAACGACATGTGATCCATCCAGTAGCTGTTCAGATATTCCAACAAAGTGTCAACCCTGATGGTGCTCGAGGAAAAGTCAGGGGATTAACATCTGTATGATTCATCTCAGGGGATCATGAACATCTGTACAAAGTTGAGATATTTCAGTTGCAGTGGACCAAAATTAATCCTAGATCCAGATTTGATATTGATAAAAATATCAAAACTCAATGCAGCAGACATTTATTTGTTCATCCTGTTCTTCTACGTTCCAGGCATGTCCACACGTCTGCTGTGGTCAATGAGTTGCAATAATATTACTTTCTGAATGATTTTGTGAAAAGAAAAAGACGAAGGTGAATATGTTTTAACTTAAATGTTAACAGTCTTTGCTTTATTCGCATAATAAGTCATGTTTAGAATGAACATCTCAAGATTTTCAAATTCATGCAAGTTAAGTATCCATACAATTTATTCTTTGTTATCTGACTCAGTCTAGAGATTGTTCAGCCTGATTGCCTTAGATTGCGTTGCCATTTTTAAACAATGTAATTGTGACAATTATTATTTTAATTATTTAATGGGCCATGTACAGTATTAAAACTAATCGATTACATTTGATGTATGCACCAGAGTTATGTTACAGCTACTTTTCATCTGCAGTCCCCCACATTAAACATATTACACACATAACAACAGTAAAACACAAAAAACACACAGGACACATATACAATACAAAGTTACACACAATAGCACATAACGAAGATGATGGTGTGTGTGGTTGCAGTGTTTGGTTTGCAGAGGGAGGGATGTACAAACGATGACATGCGGGATCTCTCTCAGATTATGGTCGAGACAATGAAAACAAAATCTTACAGACAGTAATGTTGTATCCAACTTTTTTTTTTATATTTTATCTTCCATTTTCAAATCTGGGCCTCCTTTTTAAAAAGAACGCCCCCTTTGCTCTATAGCTAGCCAATTAGGAGCGTGGTCGCTTTGATTGACAGGTGATTTAAGATGAGGCGGAAGAAGAAGCAGCGGTACATCCAACATGGCGGCTGTTGGCGCCACATATTCTGAACTTCTTTTTTTTAAACGGCTGTGGGTGACGTCACTAACGTCCATGTTCTGTACCGTTTATGCTAATGAGGAGCTGCAGAGGTGAGTTAACGTCTTTCAAACGGCCGTTAGAAACGTAACGTCTCTTCATACAGTCATAAATTTATATATATAGATAAATATATGTTTACTTTATTCACATAACCCGCACACTAGTTATAAAATGAGCCTGTTTGCTGTTACTCTACTTCAGTAAAGCCCAGTGGCTTGAGAGATTTGTCTGTTAAGAGGTTGTTGAAGCCACCAGTCAAGTCTTTTCAACACCTCTTTACAAAACGTCTGCACCGAGGGACCGTCTAATCCACCAAGCTTAGAAATGTCCTTGTTACATTTTTAGCATTTCTTTTCTTGAGTTACATCCTTTTTTTTTCTAGCTCCAGTTCCTGCTGGACGCCTATGGGATTATGATTATGTTATTCAATCCCAACAACTGAGCCAAAATCGCTTAATGTGCACCAGATACATTTAGGCATTTATTATTTCCTGACTCTGGAAACCTCCCAAAACTTCCAACATCGCTCATATTTAAACTCTTTCTATGTGATCTCATGTAATATTCTTCACTTCCATTCACTGTGCCAGTGTGGTGCCCCCCTGGAGAGGCCTCCTGCTTTTATAACCTCCGGTCCAAGGGGTGTAAATTTACTTTACACTGTATGAACTTAACTTTTTTGAGTCCATTGTGGCCCAGCCAGCATTTGACATCACTTTTCACATAGTGTGAGTATTGAATAACTGTTATATAAAATACTGACGAAGCATGCAGTAAACTAGGATAAGGTAATGTAACTTAAGACAGACTAAGAAGATTATTATATTTTTATCCTGTCATTCTTATTTTATGAGTCAACAAAGAGGGCGGTGCTGCGTTAAGGACTGAGCCTTATGTACATGTGGTGCACGAGCTACCATGACGCCCCAAATTCACTATGATCAACCTTGTTAGAGCTGTAGAAACTGCACATTTCAACACTTTAATATCACCTACATGATGTTTAGAATATCATTTCATCTAATATAACCCCATGTTATAGATCCCCTTAATGCATTTTCCAGTATGTGTTGCGTATACAGTATTTTATCCGTTTTAAGGGATGTAATTTTGTGCAGGCACCCTCTCGTGGCTAATGCAACTTCTGATTGCCGCTGATGTTGAGTGTTACACTAATGAGTATTATGGTTTTCAATTGAAAACCTTTGTGCCACTGTATTGCCCCTGCTTATGCAGATCACAGTGATGAATACCCATCATACTTTATGATACTTTAGCACATTGTCACTAAATGAAGGCTGCCAGGTCAATTTTCAATTTTTTCCCCCTCTCCACATGAAACAAGACCAAACCTTGGAACCCTTCACATCTCTAATTCAGATTGATTGAATCCACTCGTGGCCACAAGGGGCCTCATCTCACTGTAGTTTTCTCTGCTTTTTTTTTTTCTGCTGTGAGTGCACATTTCACATTGCACAGCACGAGCTCGGCCGACTGACCTGCTAGAGGGAAGTGGCGTTATTGTTTAGTAGGTGCATGAGTTTATGTGCCGTTTCATTAATTCCACCAGCGGTACATGAGTCTGTAACAGAGCCATCGTCAGGTTTTTATGCAGCATGTTGATGTACCCACTCAGGACTTCACATATCTGGTGCGCCAGGGGAAAAAACTCGTGTGGATGTGGGTTGTTTGGACGATCTGCAGGCCTCCGTGCAGTTGTCAGAAGGTTGTGAAACCCCTTTTACTCCGTCAGACCACACAGTTGAGTTTACACAAGCTTAATTATTCCCACTACAGTTCACACTAAGTCTATCATGGGCTTTCCTGTCCCACTGCACCTGTCTGCAGATACTCAAAAGTATAAAGGAGGTTGTTTTATTTAAAGGAAAAGCTTGGCATTTTGGGAAATGTGCTTATTTGCTTACTCGCACCCGAGTTAGACCAGCGGCCCAGCAAGAAATAGTCCAGTGCATGACAGCTGAAAACGTAAGCATTGTGTTTTTACACTTGATATTTGTGCGAATAAACAACGGATATATAATGTTTTAATTAGTGGCCAATGTGCTTCATCAGTTGAGTGCTGGTGGGTGGATTTTGTTACCTTCATTGGCATTTTCCCAAACTTTTCCTTTAAACACACAGCATGCAATGTCTGCGTGGGATCTCGGGAGTTGTCGACTCCATTGTTAAGTAACCATCATTGTTGATGAGATGCGAACACTGACGGTATAAAGAATGGACAGCGCATGTTTATTTCTGCTGTGCAGTTGGACATTTTAACATGGGGGCTTATGGAGATTGACTCGTTCTGTAGCCAGCCTCAAGTGACCGTTCGAGGAACTGCAGTTTCACAGAGGCTGCCGCTTGAACGTGACTCAGGCAGAAATTCTTCACGGACGATGCTGCGTATTAAAGTTTTAGTCACGTTATGTTTAGTCGTGTTCGTCAACCTTCTCTGTGATGTATCTGACATATCACATGTTTACATGGAAGTTACAGCAGGAAGAAAACACACCGTTGATAAAATAAATAAAATCACAGATTTACAGACACGTGTAGGATAACTTAGGGTGGCTGTGAAATATGAAAAAGGCCCTAACTAGAGCCAATGTTTGGTTTGTCCATTCTAGGCTACTGTAGAAACATGACAGGGAGGACTCTGTAGATATAAAAAACTCATTCAAAGGTTAAAAAAACCCCATAATGATCCTTTATTTTCAGGTGAATATACACTAAATAAATATTCTGTTAATATATCTGTGAATAAATGATTAGCTTATTTTAATAAATAAGTCATATGACAAAAATTATATATGATAAATGTTAATCGATGGACTGTTTTAATCTAAAATAAAATCGCTTTTATTCTAGCTTGCTGCTTTTCTTTGTAGATTGCAGTAAATTGAATATGTTTGGGTTTTGTTGGTAGGATCAACACTCCTGGTGTTCTATGGAGAAGTTGATTATTGGAGAAAATAATTGGCTGATTAATAAATTATGATTGTAAGCGTTAATCGCAGCAACTTTCCTTTATTTCCTTATTAATATTCTGAAAAGCCACAGATGACGAAGGTGTTAAAAGTGGTGTCTTATAATATTTCACATGCTATAAAAGCAGTGTATATATAATCTATTCAACGCGTCAGGTTTATATATTTTTTAAAAATAACCTACAACATTACATCCAGGCTGAGAAGCGCAATTTTCAACATGTCCATTTCATCTTATTCCCCCTCCGCAGTCGATCAGCCATTCAAGATGCAGTGAATTGAAATCTAAAGAAGGCAGTGCACTTTCTTCTGGAGTCGAGGCTATTACAGTGGATCCAGCAGTGGGCCCTCAGTCGCTGAGCTTTTGTAAGGGGGACACAGTCTGTCTATTATGTTGTGTCAGAGTGGAGATGTGGGAGGTTGATTTATGTCTGAAACTGTCATGAGTTTCAATCTCCTCTCTCTCTCTCACCTTTCATAATTCACAAGAAAAAAAAGAGGTGGGGGGAACATCCATTAATACTCGCATTTCCTCGCTTTTCACTGTCATGTTTGAGCATGTTTAATCATGCAAATTATTGCATGTAACTAACATTAAAGCAGGCAGAAAGGTCCTGATGCTATTATCCGGTGAAATGACAACAACAGTATCAAGCTTGACTTGAATATTTGGTTTCACCTGTTGGCATTTCTGCTTCTGTTACCTTATGGCGCCTCCACATCTTCCACTGAGGCAGACAGTCAGGGAGTTTTGGACCGGAGCCCAGCTGTACTGAAGGACCTGCTGAATATGATACCTGTGTGGAGGAGCTCCAGCGTCTTAGCCCCCAGGTTCCCAGGAGAGAGCCAGGCAGGAAAGTTGGAGTCCGCCCCCCCACCCCCTCCTCCTCACCCACAATCCCCTACCGCCACCACCCTCACCCTCCCACCATCACTGCTTTTCTTATCGTGTTCCCATTTCTTTTGTGCTCCTTGCTTACCCACATACCCCGAGGCTACTGAGCCCCCTCTTCACCGTCAGTGAACCTGGCCGGTCCCTTTTCTCTGCTAAATGAGTCCTCTTTAAGATAATGTTTGATGCGCTGACAGCCAGAACCAAAACAGTGTAAAAGAAACCGAGTTTGACATCTTTTAATTGTGCGTCAGAAAGCAGAGATTGTGGTTTCTTGGACTGCTTTCAGATCATGCTGCTGATATGGTAATTTGCTCAAGTGAAGGATGTGATGAAAGTGGTGGTGTTGATAGTTTAGTGGTAGTAGAGGTCCCTGGAGTCCAGTCTGCTGGGTCCCCTCTCCATAAACATGACACGACTCCTCGGAGCAGCGCATATTTTTCAGTAAAATCGCTTTTCGTGTCAGCAAATACTATTATATTATACTACTAATAACTATTACAAAGCTTTTCTTGTTTTCAACACAGGAAATATTTAATCCCCTGCAATAAACAGACAGTGTTCATTTTGATTTAGAATAAACGGCAGATGTGCGTGAAATGAATGAAGTCCTGGGAGTGTTTCAGTTGTAATATTCATGGTAATTGATTTCCATCTGCGCACGACCGAAGCATGTGGTTGTGATTGTCGGTTTAAATGATTTGGGATCACGCCGCACTTCAAATTAAACGGATTTCTATTCAGACGACATGAAAATAGTAGATCAGTTAGTGTACATAAAGCGCTGGATTTTGATATCGTGATTGACAAGCGAGGAAACAGCCGTGTTTGTAAAAATAATCCTTCATTAAGCGTGATAAAAACGATGTAGCTTCATGGAAAACTGATTTCATTTTGTCCCTTTTTTTTAAGCTTCCCCTCTTTCTTTTCCTTTTTTCTTTTAATTGAGTCGAACAAATTCAAATGACCGTATGCTGTTTGAGTTATCACACTACGTGTAATCATCAATGACTGCAGCCTGCTGTGCCATTTGGTTTTCATTTGCTCTATTTACTATGTGCAGTACTAAAATATGACATCTACCAGGAAGTTGGGGCTGTGAATTGTTGAAAATCCATGGAGGACTAATTTTCAATATGTGCTTTAAAAAGATTAGTTGTAAGTTGTTTAATAATTGGAAACATTCATGAGTCAATGCAGCGCACAGTGTGGAGGATTTCCATGTGAAGTTATTTCTGCAAGAAATCAACAGAAAACATTAACAGTGGGCTTTTTGTTTTGATCCGCACATGAATGCCCTTCTTCTTGACTAGCTGTTATTTCTCTTTAACGCCGACTTTTTCTTGTACTGCGGGCCCTCCCTGTGTATTAATCTCTTAAATGAGCCATGCTGCGGAGTTGGATGAACACGTGCTTTTCTAGATGCAGTTTTCTAATTAAAACCGTCCCATTAGGCTGTAATTGGTGCTATCTGAGGCTGGGATGGAGCCATATGGGAGGGGAGCGAGAAGTCAGACTGAGATGATATCGCAAGCTGGGGGAGACAGGAAGCCTCTGTGTAATCTTGTCAGGTTGGAGATCGTTGCTGCGATCAAGCCGACTGGACTGAAGTCTACTTGTGTGCTGCTGCTGTTCTGTAGCATCAGAGTGAGTGAACTGCTGTGAACTCCACTTATCTTTGTTGTTTCCACAGGAGTCTTGATTTCACCTGGGTGTTTACATGTTTTGGAATATTTTCAACTTTTGAATACAAGGGGAGCACAGTGTGAACGTATACAACGAGTATCTGAAGGGGACGTGTGGTTAGTTTATGTCAAAACAGCTCTGAACATGTGAAGACTGGTTGTTTCTCTTGCAATATTTATGGGAACAAAAGTCCCGAAACTCAGATTATGTGCAGTTTTTTTTTCTCTCTCTCTCTTTGTGTGTAATGTTCTCAGTTTCAAGTGCTGTCACAGAATCAAAGAAGTGATTAAAATATTATTTGTCTGGAGGGCAAACAAAAAATCTTCTGCTGAATGATTGCAGTAATAGATGTAGACAATATCTGCTGAGGAGGTGTGATATTTGTTCTCACTTCCACCGGAGACACAAAATAAAAAATTGGTAGCGAGAGCCACTCAGAAGAATTAAACAAATCCCACATGACGAGTATTTTTTTACTACACCAACACAGTAATGGATACGTTGGTGACCTACAACAGAGTGAAAAATGCTCAGTAAACCTTAACCGTTCACAAGAATCAGGGGATAGTGAGAAGGCTGCTATTAAATTACACATATGTCACTCACAATGCGATAACAAAACACTCCCAGGACCTCGGTATGAAACGCAGCAAACCTCTCTCTCAGTGTTTTTCCCAGCTAAACCCAAGCTTACTAAGTAAATAGGAATGCTGCACACAGACACACACTGACATTTGCCAGATGCTCGGTGCTAATTAGGGCCAAGTATTCCCCCTCATATGGAGTGTGTGAGAAACCATAAGTGCACCGCTGGCCGACCTGTAGGACCTGACTTGGGCGGAGCTCTTGTGTTAGCGCTTGAACATGAAAATCAGGATTGTTATTCAGAGCGAGGAATTTGTTATTTCAGTTTTCATATAAGGAGGGGAAGTGAATTTATTCCAGTTTCCTTTGATGTAAGCTTTGATTTTTGACTAATATCTGTTAATTTAGAATCCAAATAATCTGTTTAAAACATGTTTTACTCATAAACACGAGCGCCAAATCCAGGATTTCAAGAACGTCCAGACGGACGCCTTATGACTGTCATTTAAGATACTCACAGCCTTGTGCTTCCTGTGCAGGTGAGCCACAGGAAATCACAGGTGCTAAGATGTAAAAATGCTTTCGTCTCGTTGCTGTCCAGGTATGACATTCATCATTTATCATCTAGCAGCCGCTTTTTTTAAGCAAAGCCAACACACCGCCTACAAGCTTCCAGATATCTCCCTATATCCAAAGACCTGTCCCTCCCTCCTGCATAACAACCCGCTCTGCAAACCCTCCTCCACCCCCAAAGTGGTGGTTGGTTTTCGGGGGGCACTAAGCAGGAAGTGAAAGGAGGAAACCTGAAAACTCCAACCACCCACAGACCCACCCCCTCCACCTCACCCCTCCTCACCCTGCTCTCCCAGGCTGCTGCTGCTGCTGCTGCTGCTGGTGGAGCAGCGTGGTTCTGTGTCCTGGCTCCTGTCCAGGTTTTGGTGCTGTGATGGGGAGGGTCACGGTTTGCGTCTGACCCCGGGCCTGCATGTTGGATGTTGTTATTATTAGTGCTCCATGTACCCCCCCCTACCCTCCACCCCCAGGCGGGCGGTCCCCAAAGCAGGAGGAACTGCCGGGGCTCTGGAGAGACTCTAGACCTGGAGAACAGCTGTGCGGGTTAGAGGCTGCTGGGGCCCCCCGCGAGTCCCCTGAGAGCACCGCTGCACCGGCCCGCCAGGAGGTACAACTGTTTTTTATACAGACTCACCGCACCTCCTCATAATAATGCAGGACTGAGGCATGCACTGTCTAATGTGCAGGGCTTGTGCATGTTAACAGGAAGCTTACATTACAGTATATACTGTGAGAAAAACACGTTTGTCGATCAGATATACACCATTTTTATCGTGGTATACATGATCTTTGGTTCTCAACCTTTGCCTGTGGCCCCTTTTTAAAATGAAGCAGTGTGTACTTTGGACGGCTGATCACAAGTTATTTTTAACATTAAACGTCAGTGGTTCAATCACAGAGTGATTTTTGCTTCTCACATTTATTTGAGGAGGTGAGATGAGGATTTACTTGAGGTCCTGAGGAGGTGAAAGTGTTTCAAAGACGCATGTAGCTGATTTTTTTTATTTCTTTCTTTCTTTTTCATCTTGTTACCCTGCAGATGTAGTTTGTGACTCATTTGGGGGTCCTGAAACCGCTGGATTGGACCATTGTGAGGGGAAATGTTGAAAACCAGTCAGCAGAGCACTTTACGTGATTTTTTTTGGATCAGTTGGATCAGATTTTCATGTTATAAAATGATTTTGTGCTATATAATTTGTCTGTCTTTAACTGCCTTTTACATTGTTGCAGGTGGTCCTGAACTCTCTGAATTTCTCTATAATTTATTTATTTGTGGATGTTTTTCTGTCTTTGATGTAACACTGTGATGCAGACGTATTTTTTTATTTGTGTAAGCCATCAGTTGCTTTGTGAACCGCAGCCATAGGAGGGTAAAGGGTATTTAAAAGGTCTACCTTACTCTCTCCTCTCTCTACCATCTTAATTCTGCCTATTCTTGGCAGTTCTGGAGGGGGGCCTTCTAACTGTGTAAATAGCTCTGGAAATTGCATGTGGCCTTTGACTGTCTCTGTAATTGCGAGACTCTTGCAGTATTTTGCTTGGCAGTCTGAGAGGTTAACCCCTGAGGGCTGGAGGCCTGGAGCTCTCCGTCTGACTGGCAGAGGTCTCCTCAAAGCCCCACTTGTTCACCTTCCAAGCTCGGGCAGCTCTAAGCCGCCGCTGATCCTCTTCTAGACAAGAGAGAGAGAGAAAGCGAGGGAGGCTGTTGCATTCAGGCTCTGCAGGGTAAAGCCCTAAAGAGCCCCTAAAGAGTGTAACACTGCCACACAGACGCACTCTCCCTGGCTGCACCTTGGAAGTCAGCGGCGGCACTTGTAGCTTTGTCACCTCTGCAAGAGAGCACCGGCACTAAACCAACCGTAATCAGATTATATGGACTCTGCCGCAGTGAGTGGCTGAGCAGTTTACCAAATTCCCATGAAAATGTAAATGTGGACTGTTCCTGTAGTTAATGACGCGCAGATGGATGCACTTAGTTTGGTTATATTGAATGAGTGTTTGATGCAGTTGTGCACTTAAATGTCAATTTAGCAATTTATACAATGTATCACTGTTAATTTACAAAAATGCTCATTACAAAGCCACAAAATGCACTTGGCAGCATGGAAAATGATGAAGAGAGAGTCCGGTTAGGAAAATAATATTCAGACTAATGTCACGTTAAATTGATTTGATCTTAATTCTGCGCATTAATCCTGTATTTTTGAAGCGTTTCACGTCCATGACACTGTTGATTTTGAATTCTTCATCTCAGAAGAATTCAGGGTTCAGGACGGGGGCTTTTGCACTAGGTGCTTTCTAACCTGTCTGCGACTGATGGATGATGTTGACGTATGAAATGGTCTGTAAAGATGCAGTCTCTTTCGGAGTCACAGCAGAAAACTGTAGAGAAAAGACAACATGTGCCGTTTCCTCATCGGATTCCCACATTGTTCTTGCCAGCTCTGCTCCCCCTGGGCCTCGAGAACAAGTCTCTACACCCCAGACAAAAGTACACAGGCAGAAAAGAAATATCAAGGCACAAAAGCTCTTTATGTAATGCTGTCAAGTTGCATTGATTTTTTTTTTCTCCGTATATTTGACAGACAACATAAAATCGTTGCTTCATGTCATGTCAAGCTGGGCCTTGGAGATCGCATCGGCTTCGCCGCATTGCTCAATTCTTTAGTAGAAATGTGTCTTGGATGAGGCATTGTGAAGAGATGTTGACTGTGAGTAATTCATTTGTGTGAACTCCCTGCCTTTACTCAGCGACACATATACAAACTACAGAAAGTCAACCACACATCTGCGCTACTTTTGTGTCATTACGTGTCCTTGAACTTGAACAGGATTCACACTTTGTGTTCCCCGACCACAAAGCAGCGCGGAGTACAGTACAAGCACGCGAGGCATGGGCCTGTTTCATCAGTGGGACGGCGGATGGATGGATTCAAGGACTGTGGAGCAGGAATGGGGTGCTGGTTTGTCTCTGCGTTTTTATGGAGGATCAGCAGCTGTGTAATCAGACCTGGCTCTGACCCTACCTGTCCGGACGTTCCTCCACACCCTCCATCATGTCCATGTGTCACGCACTCGCTGATGAACCGCTGGTCGCATGCAACCTCTGAGCCGGCTTGACTTGTGGGGTGATTTAGTGAGGATATGTCACAACCGCCACTACTGTAGGAAGTACAGGGGAATACAGTACATTAGTCTTTTCCTTAAACAGTCATCAGGGCTTTATTTAAACTCCCACTGATTTACTGTTGACCTGTGGCCACTCAAGCTGTGCAATAAATTAACAGATAATAAGAACATCATAAAAACACACCGGCACAATTTTGAGGTGCGCGTCGAGGTCACTTTCTTTCTTTCCTTTATATTTAATAAGGGAATTTTTCAGCTATAGATGAAACTATCCAGTTAAAATAAAAGCCTTATCCTGACCAGTAATGCCATTTTAATTCCGTTTTAAAGCAACAAAGATCATAATCCAGTTATGAAATACAAAACCAAACAAAGACAGAGAGCAGGAACAGAAATGGTGATGACAAAAGCGGTTTGAAAACTGTTTTTTAGGCTAATTATTTTACCCCCAAAATTCATCATAGCTGAAATTTGTAAAATCCTGAAAAATGCAGTAACCCAACCAACAAAATGTGCTTTATTGTTCATTTTAATTGTTACTTTCTTTGTAGGCATTAAATGTCTGTTATGCTCTGTGTACGTCTGTCCGTACTCGATTATTATCTGTATTGAACGCTATATAGTAGAACTATGTAATATATTAGATTAGATTGTCCTAACAAGGAAGTTTGTTGCCCGTACAAAGCACCAACCACAAAAATAAACATTCGATACAGCCTGTATCCCATACATATAGATCTCAGGACATGCCAGTTACCGGGGTGACTCCTCGCCATAGCGTGCCTGCTTGCAGACCAGGGATCTGTGTGAAAGATGAGGATGAGTTTAGAGGGTGACAATTACACAAAACACATCAGCTTGTGCAAATTCAACTAAAAGGCTGAGCTAAGCTAGCTACCGTTTGCCTCATTAGGTGAAGTGACATGACGAAGTGACCTGCCAAGATGTTGGTTTATTAAAATTTTATAATTTTCAGGTAAATTGTAGGAAAAACTCGATCAATACTCTTGTTTTAGTTGTTTCTGTACAACAAAGTGCAGTTACTGCGCCTGCTTTTAGCTCAGTTTGACTGTATATTTGCACATAGTATAATATTTTTTGGTAAAACAGATGACAAAAACTTACTTACTTTAGACTGAACACAGTGTTTTGGTTTCATATGGATGATGCACAAAGACTGAATATTTACATTTAAGTTACATAAAAGCCTCTATGATGTGGAAAAAATTCATTGGTCGGGTTTGTGCATGTAGCATTTTTATTTAATAATTTACAGATATTTTATGTTTTCTAACATGTTTTGCCTAAAGTTTGTTTTTTATGTTTGATAGCTTGTAATGACGTGTACGGTGGGACAAATGTTAGTAAGTTTTTATTTCTGTGTTTTTATTCCCACACAGAAATAAAAAAAAATAATAACTAGCTTCAGTAATCTTACTTTTAACAGTTGTAATATAGCTACTTTAAGTAAAGGAGTACTTTGTCCGTCCCTGCTGTCTAATAAAGGACCTCATTATCCGCTGGCGAATGAGTTGAATGTGACACAATAGAAGAGGCAGCCAGTGTCAGACATGTGGATGCTCTGTGGTCCCTGTTGAGAACACTAAGCTCTGTATTTGCACTCCTCTTGCTGAGGGTAACAGCCTCTCCAGCCCAGGTTAGGAGTGGGGCTCCCTGCAGCTGCTGTCTCTGAGGCTGATTAGTGCAGTGATGAGCGAATGAGGGCCGGGGGAGCCACGCACACACACTCTGAAAGGGTTAAGCAGCCGGTTAGGGAGGAGACCTGCTCTGTGTCCAGGATGTTGAGTGCTGCGGCGCGATGGTGTGCTGTTACACTGCATGAGGCCTCAGCTCCACTTGGGTTCTGATTGGGCCTGTAAGATCACAGCAAACCCCCCCTCATCCACCCAGTCCTCCTCCTCCTCCTTCTTCTCTCTGCCAACCCCCTCCTCCCTGAGGGTTTCTCTCTCCACATCCTCCCTGCTGATTATCACCACTGCCAGAGCTGACTCTTGCACTCCAGCTGCTGTCCACACTCTGGCTCTGGGGCTAATTTAACCAGGCTGCATGGAGGGAGAAAACTTTCTCACACGACCCGAAGAAGCAGAGCTGCTGCACAGCAAGGCTCCTCCCAGGTTTTAGCTTGTTGCAGAAACCTACATCAAACTGCGGCTGCCGCTCAAAAAAAGAGCCCCTCTGCTCAACACTAGATGGCTTTCCATCAGGCTTTCCCCTGGCGGTTTAAACAATATCCAGAGCTACAAATGATCAGAAAAAGGTCACAGTCCTCTTTACTTGGAAGTAGTTCATCAGCGGCAAACTAGACAGGCTGAGGTTTCCCTGCAGACCAGCTTGTGCAGCTCTCTGCAGGTGTTTCCTCTGAGCGGTCGGGGCAGAGCGCTGCCTTCACTGTCCAAGAGGTCGCTTTCAACAGTCATCTTCAATGTGAAACTCAACCCATAAGTTCTTAATATAAAACACACATGCAATATCTCACTAGCTACTGTATATCAAAGCACTGCGTGCTTCTATCACAATACAGCCACGAATAACGGAGGTGAATGAAGCTTGATTTGCTGTAACAACATCAATCTTCTTCTTTTTTTCTTTTTCTTTGGAAAGCAAATTTTGAGTTTGCCCCTGAATGAATTGCTATTTTTGCATTAGCGTTTCTCAAATTATTGTTATTTGATATAAGCAGCGGCTGAATAATTCGCACAAACATTGTCATAAGATGGAGCTGCAGAAATAAAAACACACATCTGTTTGACTTTGTGAGGCTGTGAGGGAGAAAAATATAGTAATTGAATAGTCAAAGAAGTGACTTTGGATCTCAAAGAAGACAGGAATCACAATGAAGTCTGAAGAATGTGATGTGCAGGTTGCAGAAAACGTTCGCTTGTATCAAAACAGGCTCCTCAAATCCATAATTAATATCTGAATTACAGATTTACACCCTGGAAACACAGTTTATACTCGTTATTATGCTTCACGTTTGTATTTAACTCTGTGTGACAGTTAACAATTCAAACAATATGCACACATATATAAACATTAGGTCTATCCTCTCCCCCTGGCGAATATCCATAAGCCACTTGGACACGTGCCAGCACCTCTCGGAGTAAAGCCTTGTCTTACTTGTGAGTGTGTGCCAAAGCAGCATTATGTGAGTGTTGATGGGGAGAGTCTCCTGTCAGGCTGCAGGGGAGCTCCGGTGTCTCACTGCCTGGGCCGTCCTGGGTCGCACAATTGGACGGAGAGGGTAAGACACTACGCTCCACGATCCCAGTACACCCACCCCTCCCAAAAAAAAAAAAAAACCCTGCCATGTTAAATGGGAGCATTGTGACTGCAGACCTGCTCTCATCTTCATGTACACTTTCTTTTTTTCTCCTTCTCCGCAGTACATAATGAGCCCAGACTACGTGACGACAGGCATTGTATCCGACCACATAGGTATTAAAGATGAGGATCTGATTCAGAGGGGGGCAGCTGCGGGTCTTTTCAGAGAGTCCGACGATGTTTAAGGTGTGTGTAGGTACACATCAGTGTTTAAATCACTTTTGATTCTGTGCGTGTGGTCGCTCGTGTTGTTGCAAACAGCACACCAGGTGGTAACAATTGATTAAATCAAATTTCTGCCCAGAGCAAGAATTCAATTATGGCATTATTAGACCTGTAATCTGATGCATTCATGCCTTCGCATGTAGAGCTGTGTAAACTGTCTAGAACACCTGTAATTTAACTTGTTTATGTCATTTTAGACATGTTAGGAGGTGGTGCAGAGATTTTAAACATACAGATGCATATTTTCTTAGCAGGTGGTTACGCACGTACACAAACTACAAACCTGCAGCATTTATTAAGACACTTTTTATATTTCTTCTTCCTCTTCTCTCTTCCCCCACCTGACAGAAATTTCCCTCCATCAAACTTCACAGCGAACAATGCAGCCACACTACACCTGACAGGTATTTAATCTCATGTAGCCATTTTACAGTATCCGGGGATTCCCCCCCTTCGCTTTCAATTATGAAGTGCAATTGAGAAATCAAACCCAGGAGCACTGTTTGCTGGCAGAAGAGTCATGGGAAGATCCATGTCTCTCTTTCTTTTCTTTTCTTTTTCTTAAATCTTTCCACTTAACTCGCACAACAATTTGTGCACATTTTTAAGATGGAAATTATGTTTTATTTTCAAAAAATGTGATTGCAACATGATGAAAAACAATATGAGCACATAAAGGGAAGGTTATACGTGAGTATTGTATAAAAACAGTAATATATTTTCAGTATCTATTAATCAATCTATCTATTATCTTTAATCTGACTGTACAAACACCAAAGAAACTCACTTAAACTTACTCAACTTTTATTTATATTTTGGACAATAATTTACACATTTTGTATCCACTGTGTACAGACATGAATTCGTCACTTTGTACCAGCTTTGGTTGGTTGGTTCTTCTGCAGACTCGCACTGACCACAGTGTGATAGCATCTCAGGTCTCAGAAGGCAATTAAAAAGAAATTAACTCAATTTGTGTGTAATTTTGTGTTGTCTGCTGTTTTTCCGTGTTTATTTTGAGCAAGGTTTTCTCGGAAACTCCCATTTTTTAATTGCACCGAATGCTTATTTTAGATTTTTAGACTCTTTTCACTGGTCTGCAAAATGCTGTGATGCTATCAACAATGATGTCAGTGTGGCTATTTCTGCCCAATACACAAACACTTATTCACCGATCTGGTGCATGTATAAATAATTCACATAGGTCAGGCTTTGATCCTCTGATACAGCCTCTCGGATTGCCAGTAGTGGCAGGAAAACCAGTAGATTGAAAATGAGGAATGCATCAAGGGGTGTGCTGTTTGCTTGTACCATGGGCAGCTGGTTAGACACCCCCCTCCCTCGCTTTTCAATTCCAGCCAGACCCCAGGCTCGGGCTGCTAACTGGGGGCTGGAATATTGTGCACTGGGGATCAATGCGACCCTGAGTGAAATGTCAACTGTGGCCCTGCGATGTGTCAGGCTGTGAAGGAGTTGTAATGGCTATTGATCCACTGTGCGCTTAATGCAGAGCTGCCCCGCCACGACGCGAGCCAGCTGCAGCAGGAAGATATATGTATGAGATGAGCTAAAACCGAGAACATAGAAAAGAAAGAGCCCACAGTTTTGTCCCCCGCCTTACATCCCTCCCTCTCTGGCTGCAGATTGATCTTCCTCTTCCTGCTGATTCTAACTGGGGTCTGTCATTATCTTACTCTGTCATTAGGGGCTCCATTGACAGCCTTGGCCTGTCTGTGTCACTCTATTGAGACAGCAACACTTTTCCCATGCAGTGTTCCCTACATTTATTAAAATCTCTGACAGCCTTGTCTTAGCTTTCTCCATAGATGGCTGAGCTTCAGGCAGCGGTGCAGCGGTGTAATTGGAAGACGAGGCTCTCTGTCCCTGGCTTGTAATATCTGTGGGGTACAGCTGTAGGTCAGACTGGTTTATATCGGCTATAAAGAACAAAATCAGACCACCTCTGCCAGAGGGCCTGCGCCTGTGCTCGTATACAGTATAGACCCTACATTTACGCCTGTATCTGTGTGTGATCTGGAGTTTGAACGCTGTCAAACAGGGGAGGGCATGAAAATGACACTGCAAGAGGTGGGGCAGAAAAAGAGACGCTCATGTATTTTCTTTCTAAAATTGTTGGAACTATTTGCTTTGATGGCGTCCTATTAAAACCTCGTCATGTTAACAGAGAAATAACACCATAGCCATAAAATGACACATTAGAAGCAAAATTACTGCTGTAGTAAAATAATGTTTAAAGTCATATCAGATGATGTTGTAGCTTGATATGTATGAGAATAAATTAATAAAATATAAATCTGGGATAAGAAAAAGTTCAAAGAACCACCCTTACTCTCCAAAAAAGAAGCGCCTACAGCTAAAAGTAAACATACACAACTCTTCCTTGTCTAATAATTTTCATGCAGTCCCTTACCACTGTCATGACCAACATATAAACCCTATTTTTTATATATACCACTGCTAAAAACTGAAAGTAGTTTTTGTTCAAATATTACTACAAAAAAACACTGTTTAAGGAGCCACTGTGGTTCACTAGTGTCCAAATAATACTAATTATTATGCCAGATTTCAACGTGAAACAAAATTTAAAAAAAAAAACTGAAAGAAGCAATATGATCAGTTTTACTCTTATAGTCTTTACGTAACCTGAATTTATGATTATTGTTTTGTTGTATTCTCTGCTGCCCGGACTGTTACTGCAGAGACTTGACAACTTGAAAACATTTCTAGAGGCTGTCAGGAAGTGCACAGTGGGGAGCACTGCAGCG
Source organism: Larimichthys crocea (assembly GCF_000972845.2). Lineage (NCBI taxonomy): Eukaryota > Metazoa > Chordata > Actinopteri > Sciaenidae > Larimichthys > Larimichthys crocea. The sequence goes on from NC_040028.1 coordinate 14,574,317, forward strand.
AGATTGTTGGTTTGTGTGTGAGTGCTACACAAAAGCACGAGTATAGGCTGCTGCTGGTAGTGGTAGTGGTGGTAGTAGTGGTGGTGGTGGTGGTGGTGGTGGGACCAAGCTGCTTGCTCCATGTTACAGGAGGCACAATCAGGTAGGACCAGGGGGGTCTCTGGCTGTCTTGGCCTCCGTAACACACGAGGCTTGCTAGATGAGTATCAGAGAGTTGTGGGGTGGTGGTGGTGGTGGTGGTGGTGGTGGTTGGAGTGAAACTGATGACATGGTGTGTGACAGAGACTCATCATTTGAGTGTGATACAAGTATTTGAGCTGCAAGGCTGTAATGTTGCTCGGCTTGTCTGGAAAGATTTATTCCAGATTGCGAGGGGGGCCTGAGGGGTCAGTGGCCGTTACATGTGGGAGGTTTAGCTTGGAAACAAAACCAAAAAAAAAAAAAAAAAACTTCTTTTTGTGTTTGGGAGGAGTCGTAGGCATAACGAAACAATATGTAAGCGCGAGTAGGTGGAGGGAGAAATGATTACTCCATGTATCTAACTATCATATCCAACTGCTGAACATTTTAATGATAGTTTTACCCCAGACACAAAGCACGGGGCTCTCTCACACAGCGAAGAGTTAATTTAGTCTTTGCTTTCATGCAGATGTTGGACAATTCCTAGAATACAATAAATTTCAGACTCCACACAACTTGAATTTACGGCCTCCTGACAAAAAGAAGCTTTTATTTTTAAGCGAGTGAGAAAGAAGAAGAAATGTTTAATCCAACACCCACTGTGAAAGGAAAAAGTAATGCATATCTCACTATCTCGCCTGTCTCCCAGCGAGATGAAATAGAAATTTTAATGCATTTCCGAGGATTTTTCTCTCTTTTTTTTCTTCCTCTGTCTGCCGAATGGAGAAGCTGATAGACACGGGGATGTCATATTTACAGTATGAACACCCATGGTTTAATGCACTCTACAATACTGCCATCTCCCAACTTCTCCTGAACAAAAACACGTTCTGCTCTTGAACATAAAGGAAAAAAAGGCAAAGAACGAAATTATTCCTCGAGCTTTCTATCAAGCTTCTGCATTCATGGCAAAGTCTAAAGGGCATGTCAGTCCTCCTGCCTCTGAGAGAGGTAATTATCCTTTTCCTGTCAGAGAACAACAAATGATAGCCAACTATGGGGGTGCATTTTCAGGAGCTGAAATTTGTCAGTTGGAAGGAGGAGGTTTAATTTTCTGGCAGCTGCATACCTACTTTTATCATGATTTCTTTCTTTTTTTTTTTTCAATGGTCATTTGTTGCATGTTTTTTTCTCTATTCACATGAGCTTGCACAGGGGTATAGTGCTGTTTTTTTTTTTTTACGCCTGTGAAGCTTCTGAGGGTGTATTTATGTGCCCTGCATTAACATACCTATTTATAGTCCTACACTTTCTTACAGTCATCTTCTTTTTTTTTTTTTTTCTGTTGTGACCATTTCACAGATTATATATTGTCCAAGTAATTTCCCTTTCAGCATCTGTGTTTTTTACCTTTCAGAGAAAGCAGTGAATGGAGGGAAAATTATCACAATTACTCATATAATTGAGCCGTCTTTGTAGCAAGTGCAGCTTCAGTAGCCCTTTTTTTCCATCAGCCAAAATGGTTTCATTATATGGGTTTTTCATATTCCCTGACACAGGGCTCTGGTGAGGGCCTGGCGCGTGGATGAGATGCAGGACGAACAGAGCGAATCATTAAGGTCACAGTAGGAATAATTATCCCAGCTATGGAAAGAGCATCAGCCTTTATTCTCCCCCAGCACAAATGCAATGTCCACGGCTTAGAACTTTGTTACAAATGGAGTTTCCACCTTCCACTTATACAAAGAAGAGAGCGGGAGAGCAAGACTTGTATCAACATGACAATTTTCCATCATTAAGACTAATGACAGGCACAGACTGTGGGGATCAAGGGGAGCACAAAAAAGAGAGGCGCATTCAGGTGTTGGCTGAGTGCTGACCTCCTTCCTGTCTTTGTTGGAGACTTAACTCTTAACAAAAACTAAAAAGGGGGTTTCAGACTAAAGGCGCAGTGGCAGCTGAACGTCAAGCAGCCCAGCTCTCCATGGGCAAATGACTTAATTGGTAAATTTGCATGTTTTCCATTTGCAGGGAAATGAATTCAATAAGAGCTACATGTAAAGATAATCAATCGTTGCTGTAGTGTTGGTGAAATAATTCCCACCACCATCTTATAGTTCTGTTGTATCGATTTTATTCCAGCGATCCAACGATCCAGCTCTCTCACATCACCACACAACTAAGAGTTTATTAAATTTCACTTATCCTTAAAATTGATTTTATGGTTACTTGACGATTTGATTCCCAGATCTTCACTTAACTGTTGGGATACTGTAACATGTAGCAAGTATGAAGCGTTGATGTGACACTAGTTTCTTTTACAGTTTAGCTGAATTAAGTAAAAGCCATATTTTTCCAAGTCCTTTCTCCCCCAGCCTTCACTCAGGTAATTGGTCATTTTGCAGCCAATTTCGGGCAGGTTGGATGCTTGCTGCCATGGCCTGACCCCTGCTGCTGCTGTAATGGGGACAGCGTTTTTACCAGTTCGATGGTGGCTTTTCCTACACAGCTTTCCCTGAGCAGAGAGCTGCTCTGAACACAGATGAGGGGGAAAATTAGTTGAAATATGACTTCTCAGCTCTGCAATGAGCAGCTTTAAGTCCTATTACGCATATGTTAATTACAGAGCCCCTCTTTTTATTCGCAGAAGAATTGTTATTAGTTCAAGAGATTTCATCTGGGGGGTCAGAGAATTTCCATTTATGATTTTGCTTCTGTATGTGATGAGGATCAAAATGTGAATTAATGATGGAGAGGAAAATGCAGGCTAAAAAACAATACAAATGCTTCACAGAAATAGTGAATTAAATGCCACATTAAGTCGATTTTTATTCCTTTTATCCTCCAAGTCCTCGACAGAGCAACAAGTCCAGTTTGGAGTCCCAGGAGAATTTGATCCGTACATCCCAAACCGATGTGATGAGCTTTCCTGGCAGTCATCAGTGCCTAAAAACAAACAAAACATGAGTATCCTGCACACAAATTCAAAAACAATCTGTGCATCGTTTCATTATTTAATTGCAAAAGAAAATATTGAAAAAATTGCAGCTGTCAGTAAAGGAAATTACTCCACCTTTAAATAAATTTCAAAAACACAATATGTGATCGAACTATAAACAGAAGAGCAAAATGTGAAAGTGACATGTGAAATGATGATGATAAATACAAAATGATTCATCAGTCAGTCAACTATTAAAGGAGAGACACACAAATGTTTTAAGACTCGAAGTCAGATGATCTGAATTTATTTTTTTATGAACAAAAATGACAGATTGGGCTCTTAAAAAATAAAAATTGATCATCATTCTGATTATAATTTATGAAACCACAGACCTCACATGCTTTTCACATTAAATTATCGTGACACAGTAAATTTGTTGGTTTTTTTGCCCGTCCAAAAACAAATTTCTAAATTTTCTGAAGACTTAACATAATTTCATTTTCTCCCTGTATCCATCCTGACCCCTGTGATAAAGCAATCAATTAACCAATGTGACAATCTTGTTTCTCATTTATTATAATTCTTTTTTTTGTTGTTGCTGTTGTTGTTGTTGTTTGCATATAACTCAGTAAACAAAATCAATCCACATTTTGATGCCACGTTGAACATGAAAATAGACATTGAATCGAGTTAATTGTAGTGCATCCAGTTTGTGTTCATTGACGCTGCAAATTACAGGATGGCAGCGAGCAGCAAAGCCAGAGAGGAAAGCAGAACAAAAGGCAATTTCACTTGTTTGATACACTGTCCTTTAAAATATATATATATAATAAAATAAATAAAACGTGGAATAAAAATCTGCATTATAGTGTGACATTTCTCCTGGAAGTCACTCATGAAATGTGCAAACTGTGTGCTGTGTTAATGTTTAAAAAACATCACAGAGTGTGAGAACAGTTAGATTTTAGTATATTAATGCATCATGCAGGTTTAATTCTTCTTTATCAGACATGATCAAACCTAAAGCTCACTTCAAATGCAAACATATGCATGTTGTAAAGCAGCATCTTGTCTCCTTTTTATAAGGAAGGAAGGGGAATAATAAAAAATAAATAAATAAATAAACTCACAGTTGCCTGCACCTCCATGACAATAATTAATCACTGCTCTCATGCAGAGTCTGCAGGGTGCACATGGAGCTGTGCCTTCACACAGCATGGACACACAGTTTACCAATGCACCGCGGTCGGGATAATATTTGGTAGCTGTGAAAATGTGGGTTGGCATGGCAGTTGAGGAGGGTTTTCTATCACCGGACTGAAATGAAGTCTGTGACATCTTGGCCCGTTTACCACCACCACCACCACCACCCTCCTCTCTCCTCTCTCCTCTCTCCTCTCTTTCCCTCTCTTTCTGTCTCTCCACCTCTGCACTAACCCTCAGGTGAAGAGCAGCAGGTGTTAAAACACCCTCAGCCACAGAGCTACTCACTCCTAATGAGCCCTGCCTCCGCGCTCCATCCATGCATGGAGGACTTTATTTTTAGTGTGGCTAGTTAGTTGCTCTGCTCTGCAGGAGGGGGGGGACAGAAAAAAAAAGGACCGCTGTGGCCTGCGTTGCCCTCCTGCCAGTGAGCGCAAGAGTCAAATTATAAATTAAAGTGGTAATATTATCACGCTCATCCTAATAGCTCGAGAAGAAATCCCCCTAATAAATAGTTAATCCTTTAGGTTGCAAGCAAATCAACACTTGTGCCAGTAGTAGAAGGTATCAATAAGTGTGATTTATGCAGAATATATTTCTGCACAAAAAGCCTATAATTATTATCGCCATTATTAGGAGTACACTCGTGGTATTATTTTACAATTTTCTGCAAATTCTGCCTCTATTCTCTTAATGGTTTTGCTCACAGCCGCGTGCCAGTTTGCAGATACTATAATCGTGGGAAAATAATGACAGTTATCAGTCGCACCCACCAAGTACCCATAAAAATCTGTCCTCTGTTCTGGAAGATGATAATTATTGGTTGTACTACCATTATCATTGTCGTTGTTGATAGAGGAAATCTTGAAGCATTTTTTTTTTTTTTCCCAAAGTAATTCCAGAGAAATCACTTCAAATTGGCCTCATTTCATTTCAGGGGGGGACAAGGGACCAGCTTTTTTTTTTTTCTCTTGTTATATCCTAATATTGCACAGAAAAATCTTTAAATTCAGAACATCCGCAGCCGCCTGGCACACTGTGTGGCACACGTGCCGTGATGTCAGCGCATGCATTTTTATTTTTTTTTATTTATTTATTTTGTGTGTGTGTGTGTGTGTGTGCGTGTGCAACTTGCTAGTTTCTGTTTTGAGTTCAATTATGTAATTACACTGATAATCACAGTGACGGAATTTAACCGCCTTTAATTTGTTATTCAGGTGGAGATGATGGAGGGACTGCAGGATGGAGCAGCCGGGTTGTGTTTCTGCTCTGCTGCACGGAGACCAGAACAAGAGCTGGAGCTGGAGCTGCTGCTGCTGCTGCAGGCTGCAAATGAATGCCCCAAAAATGAAGAGCTGCCTGGTGCTTTCTTCTTCCTCTTCTTCTTTCACCAAGTGCATCCTGCGGAGGCTCTCTGACCCCGGATGGCGCGGATTTATCTGCCTTTTTTCCCCATCACATAAAGTAAGTGGACACATTGTTTTCAGCTGTTTTTAAATATATAATATAAAATATCCTGGTTTTATTTACATCATATTGAAGCTGCAGCAGTGTGTGATCTTTTGATGTGTCAAGAAAGCTCAAGAAAAATGTCTCCAGTTTAGTCAGTCAGTTCAATTAAATCAAATGTCCACGGATAATTAGTCTTGTTAGGGCTGTGGGGGGCGGGCCTCACCCCCCTCCTCATCCTCACGTAGATTCATGCTAATCAAAGGTGCCAGTGTTTAAAACTGTGACCATTAATTGATTGCGATGGGAGGCTCGTGAAGTCATTTGAATGTGATGGAGAAATAAAAAATCCGAGCAAGAAAATTCGAAATTTAAGAATTTAAAATGAGCTTTTAGCTCCATTTTTAATTTAATAACACGGGGCTGGTAATTGTTTTTAAATGAGCTTCTTCTTTTTCTTTTCTTTTTTTTGTCCTCAGGTTTTTATAAAACATCATTAGGCCTTTACCTGAACCAACAAGTCTCATTTCACATCAAAGCAAAGCAAACTGGTTCACCGTCTCACCGCTGCCAGGTGTAACCGAGACCTCGAGCCACCGTAAAGTGTTAAATACATGACTAATTACAGAGCGAGGCCTACTTATGAAAATTAAACAGTAGTGTTATGCTAATAAGCCTACACCACCTTCCTCCAGATAGAGCAGCAGGAGCTTTAATAATAATAACAATAATAATTTCAAATAATATGAATCAAAGTGGACAGCAGCTTTAAGAGAGCAGCTTTAAGGAGGCTGGAAATATGATTTAATATTAATAAATATCCAGCAACCTGGATCTTTATATTATCACACAATGTGTGCCAGTGTTTTATTAAATATTTCACATTAAACTGGGTCAGAAATACCCAAATTATAAATATGTGGTGTCTAAATTTGATATGTCGTAAATAGGAATATTATTAATAGTGAGCCTTGACATGAAGAGGTGATAATATAAAGGTTTTGTGGTTTTCCTTGACTTTATCAGGTTCTTCGGACCCAGCCCCAGCGTCTCCAATCGGCTTCCCTCTTGGAGAGAGTGGACCAATCAGCGACAGTCTTCGATGAATATTCATGAGTCCGAGATTCAAACCTTTGAGCGAGTTTGTCTTGGTCCACAGCATCATACCTAGGACTTTTCACAGGCACAAACTACATTTTCTTATGAATGGAAAGAGAAAAAATCAGTTTGGCTTAAATTGGGACCCATCCTTCACTGAGATCATAGAAGGAAAACAACAAAAGCAAGACAAGGGGAACAGCGAGAAGAGATGACAATGACTACGATTCCAGAAAGTCTTAATAGCCCTGCCTCAGGAAAAGCCGTTTTCATGGAGTTTGGACCCCCGAGTCAACAAATGTCGCCTTCCTCCATGTCTCACGGACACTATCCCATGCACTGTTTACATTCTGCAGGTCATACCCAGCACGACAGCTACAGTCCAGCCACATCGTTCCCCAGATCTCTGGGTTACCCATACGTAAACTCCGTCGGCAGCCATTCCACCAGTCCATATCTCAGCACAGTACAGACGTACCAAAACAGCCCGGCACTCGCACAGACGCGGTTAGAGGACACAGGTAAGTGTTTTTGGATCTTTAATATCGACTTTCTGTGTTGGCACTAGGGTTTTTTTTCTGCTATATGCAATCCCCGCTGGATGGAAAAAGACGAGCCAGATGTTGGAATTAGGCTTGGTAATTATTTATTGCGTAACGCTATAAACAATGTATGCAATTAAGGGTAATTATACCTAAAGTACAGCCTGTAAAACTTGCGCTGGAGTATTCATAGCCGTGCAGCACTGTTGGCTACAACTACCTCCTCATTTTATTTTTATTTTTTTTTATTCATTCCTTCTTCTTTGCTCCATTTTTACAGCGCCAGAAACGGAGAAAAACACGGTGGTCGAAGGCGGAGAGGTGCGTTTCAACGGGAAAGGGAAGAAGATCAGAAAACCAAGGACTATCTATTCCAGTTTACAGCTTCAAGCTCTGAACAGGAGATTTCAACAGACTCAATATTTGGCGTTACCGGAGAGAGCAGAGCTGGCAGCGTCGCTGGGACTCACTCAGACACAGGCAAGACAAACACACGCTCTCTCTCACACACACACATAGCTTCACTCGTCGCACATTTTTTACACTTTTTTGTTATTTTAATTTATTAGTTTTTATTATTTTTATTATAAAATCAATGCATGGCACCAAATTAAGAATGTCTGAGTATTATATTGTTATTTAATGACATAAAAGTCACATTCATATTAATATTTATTGATTTTTTTATGCGTCTGGCTGCGTGCGTAAATTCTTTCCAAACTTTTTTTTTTTTTGTCTCATCCAAATGTTTTCCTCTGTCTCTCCAGGTGAAGATTTGGTTTCAGAATAAAAGATCTAAATTCAAGAAACTGATGAAGCAAGGCGGTGGCACTATTGACGCCAATGCTTTAGCCACTGGCCGCGGACTGTCGAGCGGTTCTCCCTCGGTGGCACCTGTCTGGAGCTCGCCGACCACCGTGAAGACTTCAGTGGGGACGACCGGATCTTACATTCCCAGCTACACCTCATGGTATCCAACCACACACCAAGAGTCTATGCAACAGTCACAGCTCATGTGAAGAGAGACCTCAGCTCACACACACACCTCCTTCTCCTTCTCACACACTCACTGCGACTCTGCTTCGAGTATCAGGACGTTTTGAAGGAGCCTGCAGCACTGATAATACACAACAACAACAACAACAACAACAACAACAACAACAACGACGACGAAGACAAGACATCCCGGAGTTTGCTGCCGCATGCCGCCAGCTGACACAGCGGCCTCCTCATACCGGATGACGGCACACAAGGGATTGAAAGACCGAGAAGGCACACAATGCGCCCAAGGGCAACAAAGTCCATGACAGTCAGCGGAAACCGTCGACAAATGGATCCTTTTATTGGCTGCTGTTTATCACTTTTGTGTCAGTTTCTAATTTTTTTTTAAAGTCATATTTGTGTGAGTTATTCTCGTTTATATATATATAAATATCTATATATATAAAAACACGTGTTTGTTTACACCACATGTCGGGACCCAAGTTGTTGATGATGATGATGACCCAAAAATTAACAGTTAAAAAGGTGGATTAACCAAATATTATTATTAATAATTAACAAATCCCACTGATAGATAACCATCAGGCCATTATGCTTCATGCATAATGTGCAAAAGCCTCAACCTGCTACTATGTTGTTTCTATGTGTTTGTTATTTAAGTTATTTTTCTGTTGTTGAGGTCAGTCTGTGTTCTGTTTTTTTTTCTTCTGTTTTTTTTGAAACAACAACACTGTGTTGTTTAATGCTGCACTAACGCAAGCAAAGCTTTTTTCTATGCCGTGCCCCGATGTTATGTGAAAAAATGTAAAAGGCCTGACAGTTTGCTGCTTTTGGAAAACAAACAAACAAAACAACAAAAAAGAATAATAATAATATGATCCTGATGAAGATGAGCAGCTCATTTGTCACTGTATTTTGTACATAATTTTCAGACTTGTTTTTGTGCTGTACTGGATACGCTGTGAAACAGGGTTTTAGGCTTTTCTGTGTTCGTCGAGATGTGTTTAGTCAACATAGAAAATATTTAGTTTTGTATTGATCACTTTAATTTATTGATCTGTTTTCTGAAGGTTATGTACATAATGTGCAAAGTTTCAAAAGCAGTAAAATAATGATTTAAATTATGTCAAGAAAAAAAAAAGAAAAGAAGAATAAGGTGTCTGATTCAACCTCTACACACTAACACCACCTCCTCCACCACCACCACCACCACCACCCTCCCCTCCACGTACAAAAGAAAGGCTTCAGCATGGTGCACGTTTAATGGGAGCTGACACAAAGCAGTATCATGTTGGCTATTGTAGCAGACACCATGTGAGCTGCAAAAGGCTCGTCGTTTAGATTTATGATCGTGTCTACATGGGCTTGTGCTGCTGCTCACTGGTTGCAGATGTTGTCAAACCTTCTAAAATCTCTATGAAAATATCTGCATGTGACACATGCTGAATGTTAAATAAGTGTGCAGAAGCCACCAACCTTTTGTTCGCCCTATAAGCTACATCACTTATAGGATTTGTGATTTAAGCGCAGCGGTGATGATGCAGGCAGCAGGAGAAAAGGCGCTGGATTCATTCAACAACAAAAAAAAAACGTCGCTTATTTTTCTTTCTTTCAGCTTTTCTTCAAAGATAATCTTCCTCCTCTACTTGTCTTCTAAACCATGAATGGGATAGATCAATTGTGCGCGTGTGTTAAGTGAATAATTGCTTGCGAGAGGCAGGTGCTGCAAAAAAAAAAAAAAAAAAGTGGATGAGCAAAACGCGACACAAGGCGGATTATTAGAGATCAGTGAAAGTGAAAAGTTCAAAGGCCCTCTTGTTCGAGCTTCACACTTTATCCATTCACTCCAGTTACGCAATCAGCCGTGAGCCTTTTTAAGGACTTTTTTTATGTAGCGTAAAAAATGTGTTAAAATGTTAGTAGTTTGGTCAGATGTGAGTTTGATACAAGAAACTAAATGACACAGGTGAGATTACCTGTCCATTCAAACACATAAGGACTGGTTATAAATAGTAAAATAATAACAAAATAAAAAAAAACTAATTCATTTAATGTTAATATTTGTATGTGCAAGGACATGAAAAAAGGGATTTTTAAAAAAATATTTCTAATATGATTTGTAAATGCGACCTCCAGCTTTAGCATCGCCACAAATATATAAATATCTAATAAATATACAAACGTTTTGCACTTTTAATGTTTGATGACTTGATGCAATTTGTGCGGTCTGCACAGCATCTCCCTAAGAGGCCAACATGAGTCCAGAGAGGTATAAATCACACCATAAACAGACCGTTTAATGTCTAATATCTTCTCCAATATCCACTGTTTAATGGGCAATTTATTTATTAGCAGGAGGAGTATTAATAGTAATAGTAGTAGGTATGAAAGCTGTTTTGTTTTTATACAGCAGCAGCATCACACCTATCTAATCATCTTCAGAGAGACTAAACATAAATCATGTCTGTCCTAGTTTTTCTATATTATGTGCTCCTTGTGTAACTGCTTCAGGCCCGTCTCTATTGTTGCTTATAGCATATACATATAAAATTCAGACCTCATATGAAGTCCTTTGTGAGCAATAAGTAGAACAGCCTATGTATATTTCAATACCATTAAGAAATAATATGAATTGTGCTGCTGCTGCTGCTGCTGCTGCTGCTGCTGTAGCGAACATAAATCTGCCTACCTAGCCCTAGAAAGGCGCAGCTGCACATCCAAGAGGGTCAGTGTTATTTCGCTGTATTCTCCCCTTGATTATACAAGCTGAGCCCATCAAACCCAGCATAATTACAGTAATTTCGCCCTTATTTATTCTAATGCAGTTTCCTATCTCTGAGGTAATTATGAGCATTTTTTTTCTCCTCTTTTCGCAAGGAGGATCTTTCTGCTTTGACAAAAGAGATAGTGCTCTGAAAGAAATTTTCTGCTGCAATAGAAAAAGAAAAAAGAGAAAGAAAAAAAAAAGAAAGAAGCGAAATAGGTGAGCTGCCATTTCAGTCAATGTTCCCTTTAGACTTAAGCCTATGTATAAGGCTGGCAAATTGCTTGCAGGTGTACATTACGGAGTTGTCAATGCGAAGAGGCTTCAAAATTAGCAAAGCACAATGTAAGAGTAATGAGAGCAGAGACTGAAATACAGGAACAACTTGTGTGTCTCCCCTTCTTTACGTTTCCTCTCGGTGTGAGCAGCTTTCTGAGCTATAGGACTTTCCCTACAAAAGCAGCTCTTTTTTGGTTGCACACTGCAGACTTTTCTTTTAAGTTACAGGATATTTAAAAAAAAAAGAACAAGTTTTTTCACTCTCTTTGAAATAGTTTTATATCATCAAAGAATCAGCAACATTCACCGATTTGATTGAGAATTTAAAAAAATAAAAAAATAAATGCTGCATGAAGGTTGGGGATAAATGATGCTTCTAAAAGGGGAGAAGAACCAAGCACGTTTCCTTCTTTTTAATGATCTCAAAAATGCATTCAGTCGTCACGATACATTCAATGAATATTGAAGAAATAAACACGCACCTTTCAGCTTGAAAAGGAAAAAAGAGACAAGCTCCCTCTCAGGATTTTGCAGGCTGAGGATAAGTAGCAGAAGCAGCAGCAGCAGCAGCAGCATCATCCTGCAGCACAGACACAAGATGAGCGCTTAAATCCCCACAAAATGTGTCCCATGTGTTGGTCTAAGCTATAGCAGCAGAGTTCAGAATATGACTGAAAAATGTCTGCTTTATTTCCCCCTCTTTATAGCTGATGGGGAAAAAAATGTAGATTATTAGCATAAATGTTTACTCCTCATTACGCTGATGACATTGTGCACTCGAGATCTTGGTAATCTTTGGGGGAAATTATGAGTAATTTTTTAAAATTTAAAGCAGCAGTTACCATGTAATTCAGGCTAATTCTGCGTAGGCTCCACACGGATATAATTATCTTTGAGTCAAGATGTTAGGCTAAAAACTATGCATTGATATTCCCATTTACTATGTACATAGGACTTTGACAATGTTGATGCTTGAAATAGCGGGAAATTGTCTTGTGTAAAAAATAACACCCCATATTAGGACATCTAAAATTGCGAAGAATTATATAGTAATTGCAGGCTTTCAGATTTGAAAGCCAGAATGCTCAAACCAGAGCAAATGTGGATGAAATTACATATCAGGGTATAAATTAGGTATAAATTAGGATAAGGGGTATGGCATTTACAAGTTGCCTGGAGAAATGCAAAAGCACAAAACAACAGTAACAACAGTATTTTTTTTTTTTTTTTTAAATGATGAAATATTCCACAAATCTGTCCTGGTGACTTCACAACTATGGGGTTACACATGAATGAAGCAGTTAGGAAAACACCAGCTAATATTGTGTTATTTATTTTTGCAGGCCTGCCACGTTGCATGCACTCTCTGTTGCAATAACAGCAGGCAAATCTGCAAAGGTCTCCACACCTGCAAGAGGGTGCACATACATATATATATATATATATATAGGGGTAATAAATGTGCACGGCACAGATGTGCTGCATGCATGCATGCATGGGATCTGATCCTGTCATCTCCAGGAGGAGGCTCCATCATGGAGATATAGCAACCGCTGACAAACTGCAGTCCTAATTATGTACAAGGAAACGATCCCACTTTATGGCCCGTGGTGGTTTGAAGGGAAGCGTGTGGGATAGACAGTGACGATTATGAATGAAGTGACTGGTATTAATAATTAGCCCTGCTCTCCACTCATTTGGAGTTAAAATATCCTAAATTAAACTACAATAAAATAAGGTTTTCCTAGCATTTATTTATTTATTTTTGTTTTTGGACGTGTGCCCGTGTTTTCCATGCAGCCTGCAGCCTGTGCATTAGCCGCAAACATAATGTAGGTCAACGTGCTCGTCTTCAGAGATCACAGACTTTTTACTTGTGAGACGTGAGAAATGTTTCCATGATGTTGGAGCTCCGGGCTATTTTGGACCGAGTTCCTCTCTTTTTTCTCTTGTTAGGCTGAGTTCATAAAACGTCTGGAAAGCAGCTCTCTGACTCCACAGAGTCTGAGGAGCCTGTGCTCATTCATACCCACCCTCATCTTCCCCTCTTCGCCTGCCAAGGCGTGTTGTTGTGTTGCCTCCCCCCATCCGCTTGGCTGAGCCTGCGCCCCCGGGCCTCTGCCTGCTGCCTGCCGGTTCAGGCTAATCATCTCAAATAATTTTAACCCGAGACAGCTGAGGAATTATCTTATGCTTGTACCCACTTGTGATGGCACACTAATGACTAAAAAAGCATAACATTATTTGAGAAATACCCTTTTTAATCAGTGTAACTAAAAAAAAGTTAAAGGCCGTGATTAGCATAGAAGCTAACGTTAGCTCCCGGTTGCTAGGCAACGCAACTAGACGTTAGCATATGAAGCTAAGCTAATTAATTTTTTTTTGTTTTGCGTTTTATCCGGTTAAATTCAACCAATAAATAAATAAATAAATACAGATAACTATAGTTTGAATAAATCACTGTAACATATTTGTATCAGCAATTCATTATAAAAGACTGTTAACAGGTTAAATTTGTAATATTAAGTGTTATTATATATGTTAACGTCTTTTTGAAATGAGCTGTTTGACACCAGCACTCAAATACAAAATTAAATAAATAAATAAATAAATAAGGGCATCTATGCCCATTGTTAGGCCCTTTGCAAAACCAATAACAACAACACACACTCTCGTCAGTCATAAATAAATAAAGAAAAAATAGAAATACATGTGCACAGAAAACATTTTTATTAAGAAAAAATAGAAATACATGTGCACAGAAAACATTTTTATTTAAATAACGTCTGGCCATATATGAAACACTGCTAAAATAAATAAGACAAAAAAAAAATACAATTAAGGGTGATACAAGGAGGCCTAAATCATCAGAGGGTAGGACAATCAGTAGCTTACGGTGGTTAATTAATGGATTTTTGCACCAATAGCATTAAAAAAAAAAGAGTCAAAGCGACATGGGCTATTTAAAAAAAGATGTGATAAAATATTTACAAACGTGGATTCAGACACTTACCCCCCAAGTTTTATTTAAATCAACTAATGACATGAGGAATGGATAAAGGTAAGCTGTTTTTTTTTTTTTGTTTTTTGTTTTTTTCAGAGCACAACAAAATGAGGTCATATTGAAAAAGGCACGATACAGTTAGACTTGTGCTACATTTGTGACAGGTTTGTCCTGCTGATGAATGTTTTTTTTTTTATTATTATTATTTTGCAGGAATGGCAAAAAAAGTGACGTCCGCGTAAAAGTAAGGCTTACGCCCAGGCTGATTGCTTTGGGTAATAGTGGTTTCATTCATCCCTCGACATAAACAAAATAAATAAATACAAAAATAACTGTAGAAATCTGTGTCTACCATTTGCCAGCGCAAAAACTGGCATGGTCCGTGAACCTGTCTGCGCTCCATTAACTTCTTCCTAGATGCTTGCGCGTAAAAGTTCGCATGGCGCGCACACACACACACACACACGAGGTCTGTAAAATGAAGGTATTGGCATTTTTTTTCTCTTTCTTTTCGTTTCACCAGTATTGTCCGATTTAAACCCGATGTTTTTGTTTTGTTGTTGTCGTTGCTGTTGTTGTTTTTCTCTTTCAGAATATCGTCCCAGCGCTTATGGCGGAGTTGTGGTGGTGCTGGACCAGAGGCTGCAGATGCGTCGTAGAGTTCGTGGTTGAGTACCAGGAGTAGTTTGCCAAAAACGATGAAGGCGCAGTCGTGTTGGGAGGGCTGCTGCTCTGAGGTAAACTAGGGTTGACACTGTTCATTCTTTGAGTCTGTGGTGGAAAGTCCCAGGCAGTAGTTGGCGGAGACGTGCAGGGGGGAGATTCACTGGAAGCAACATGTTGCTCTGGGGGGATTTCACCACTTTTCCACAACTTCTTGAACTTGGAGCGGCGGTTTTGGAACCAGATTTTGACCTGAGAAATAAACAGATACAAGCAGAAAATTGATTAGCCAGTATTTTCCGACTCAAATACCTCCCATTTGACAGGTTTAATATTTTACATAAAGTAGATATTTTGACAGCGGATGAACACATGTCTTAGATGCACCCACCTGTGTTTGCGTAAGGCCCAGCGAGGCTGCCAACTCTGCCCGTTCTGGCAGAGCCAAATACTGCGTCTTTTGAAACCTCCGTTGAAGTGCAGCCAGTTGGAAGCTGGAATAAATGGTTCGAGGTTTCCTGACCTTCTTTGGTTTTCCATTAACCATCCGAATTTCTGGCTCGCTCTCTTCTTTCTCTGAAGGAACATTCAAAATGCAACATTGACATTACGCACGAGAGCTATTGCAATTGTTTTAGTGTGCAACTATTACGCATTTTTGCACAGGCGTCAGTTCATTATATCAGATTAGATTACATCAGATTTAATATTAAAATTCCAATTAAAAAGAAAAGAGTTCTGTATATTAACAAATTAATTAGTCATTCGCTATCAATGTTTTGTGCGCAGCTGTGAGTGCAACCATTTTTTAATACATAACAACTGCATAAACAGTGTATTACGCATGATTCAACTTGTCCTTGTTAATGCCCTAAGGTTTGGAGTTTGGCCCAAAACAAAACATGACATTAATCTAAATGTATTAAGTCTATTATTTACCTGTATCGGCTGGAGTAGGAGAGGAGTTGGAGCCATAGGAGCTGTATGCACCATAAGATGAGTTGAAACCAAGGTCGTATGTCTTTGCGTTGTATGGCACAGCGGTCGTGGCGCTGCCGTGGTACTGGTAAGAGCCGAGTTGGCCAAATGGAGACCCCGCACAGTGGCCAGGCTGTTGGCCGTTGTAATAGCTGCTGTCCGTCGCCGTGGACACAGGTAGAGTCGGAGACTCTTGCGATTTGTGCAAGCTGTGATAGCTGCTTGAGGTAATCTGGTTCGAATGCATATCAGTATTTAAGTTCTCAAAAACCCCAGTCATCTTCCGAGTTGGAGCGGAGCAATCTTGTAACCTTATGCGCAAAAATGGCAAAAACACGACAGAAATCTTGGACTGATGACACCTTTTCCTGAATCGAAACGCATCCCCGTGTAAAAAAAACTGTGGCAAGAAAGAAAAAAAATCAGCGGAAGGTGTGTCCGTCTCACAGTGGCCTGTGATTATCTGCTACGGTCGGTGGTGGGAGCGCATTTATGAGAGAGTGAGAGGGAGAGCTACTGTGTCTGAGGCAACCAATGAGTAAGGGCTGCACGACTGACTACTCCCCACCGCGTCCACCCTCCATTATTTGTTCAGGTCTGTCTGTCCCGGTTTGTCTGCACAGTTTTTTTTTTTTCCATCAAAACATCTCAGAAGAATCAGAGAAAAAAAAAGTACCGTGACCAAACACGAAGCAGGCCCAAACAGTCCTGCTCTCGATCCTATAACACAGATTAAGTATTTAATCTAATTGCGAACATATATTTAGAGCATATAATGTGACTTTAACATGTGGAAAACATGCATCCTACTGCACGTCAGACAGAAAAGCACCATTAAATTGGCGGTTAGGCCTCTTTATTTGAATTTTACGCTTGTCAAACAGCAGATTTGTATCCGTTTTTCAGCATATTGTGCTCGTTTTGGCGGATTAACTGCCTATTTTCCATTATATTTTGTGTAGTAACACTGTAGTGTCACAACCAAGCAGATAAAGGAGAGACACGGGGCGGGGGTCAAAGGAGGATTTAAAGGTGTTGATGCAAAAATCAAACATGAATCAAACTGAAGGTGGCTGACTACATGGAATAGCTACAGCGCCCCCAGGTGTTTATCATCGGACTTAGTCTCCTTTTGTCTGCACTGGGGACAGACACATGAACTGCCTTATAAACAAACAACCTTCACAACTGTGTTCACATGTTCACATAACTATTTTTCACCACTACAACTACACATAAGTCCATATAGTGTTGTTTTTTTTCCATGTTGTGCAGTGTTTAGTTCTCCTGGAGGTGTAGAAGAGTTGTTTGGACTCTGTTCATCGCCACAAGATGGCAGCATAGTTCCTTTTATTAGCACAACCGGAAAAGTAATGCTACTTTAGGTATAATTTATTTTTTTTAGATCCCCATTTAACTAAGCTAAATTTCATGTGTGTACAGGGCGTGAGAAATTAACATCTATCTATCTATCTATCTATCTATCTATCTATCTATCTATCTATCTATCTATCTATCTATCTATCTATCTATCTATCTATCTATCTATCTATCTACACCTAGGCAATTTAGACTCACCAGTTAACCTATTAACTGCATATCTTTGGGCTTGGTATACTGTCCCCAATATTACTAAATAACAGCCATTATAAATAGAAAATAGAAACAGAAATAACACACTACAGCCTCACAAATGGTACACTGTAACTTCCACACAACTGTAGGGTATTTGGTGCATGGCTGTTTCACTGGAGTACATTATATTATATACCAGGTTTGTTGATGGGTGGCACGGTGGTCCAAACAAATTACTCTTAACAGCGCCACAGGCACTTAACAGGTTAATTGGTGACTCTACATTGCCCATGAATGTTTGCAAATTGTTATTGTTATCTTATTCTTAATCTTATTATACTAGTGTGAGACTGAAATAACGACTTTTTCGTTTAACTGTTTTCTTTGCAATGAAGGTCACATAGCAGTCTGCAGAGTGAAAGACAGACAACAAGTCCCACTTGAGCAAAGTATTTATCAGAATCTTCGACCTTCTTCTCACACTCTAGCTTACAGGACACAGGCCAGTTCAGACGTCATGTGCTAGTTGTCGTTATCACACAAATAGTTGTCTGGGGCATCTTGCTCGTCTAACGATACCACAAGCAAGACAAACATGAGGATATGACGACTGTGGTGGTTATGATGACTACAAGAGAGAAAAACAGTTTACACAGCAAGTACAAAGTTAACAAAGTAAATACAATTCTACATGCACACATATGTGATTTCCCATCACAGCTGTTTGTTTGTGCTCTGTGATGAACTGGCGACTAGTCCAGGATGTACCATAATTCTGTTGGGATAGGCTCCCAGCCCCTCACGACCTTGATGAGGATAAGCAGTTTAGTTGATAAAGGTTCCACCCCTTATACATACTCTGATGGACTTGCCATGCCTACTGGAAAGTTCACACCCCTTTTTAAGTAGCAGCATTTCTTAAATATGTCAGAAGTTGATGGTTTGTTGAGGGATGTGGACATACAAGCAAACCCCCCTGACTGATTTAAACTTGAAATCCTGCTTTAAACTGGGTACTCCCAAGTTGGGAGACTTCCAAAAAATCAAAAGTAAGCAGAGACGGAGATATCCTGACATTCAGTCCCTAAAATGCCAAATTCCCACAATGCAACTCAATCCTGTGTTTGACTCTCCCTTCCTGGTAAACGCCCACATCTTTCAAACTCAGTGCACCCAGTTTGTGGTTCTGTCATACATTTGGGTTATGGGTTAAGGTTGTTGTCATTTTCTCAGACTTAAGAAAGCTCCTCCAGAGCCACAGATTACATCATTGGTTCCCACAGATTAGTCCCCCTATGTTATGGATAAATTAATGTTTATGAGTAAAACTGGTGGAATGCCCCTTTTAATATATTTAGTCTGGGGAAGCCTCATGCAGTTGTTGCTCTATTTTGGTGAGTAATTATTCATTTTGACCCATTTCATTGAGCACATTGTCATTTCCCTTTATTCTGTTCATTTGTTAGTGAGGGCATGGAGAGTTTTCTCTGCTCTGCAGCAGGAGCCCTACATCCAGTCCAGGGAGGCTTCTATCTGTCCATTGTTCTTTCAGTCCTCTCCCAACATGGGCCAATGGGGCTGTATGTCACTGCTCATTAGTGAAACACAGTCTCTGTATTCAGCTGCCCAGCATTAGAGCCAGAATTAGCAAATACTCTCCAATCAGAGTCACGTAGCTTTTGAAAAAGATCGTTTCTCTAATTGTTATTCTCATAGCTAAAAATGGAAGTCATGCGAGCAATTATCTTCTCTGTGCAGGATTCTTTGGTTGACAAGACTGTCTGAAGGCCAGTGAAGTTTTAAAGTATGAAAGTATGTTTTATTACACTACATTACACAACACAAAAATTAATTTTCAGTTTTCTAACTTTTCATTTTCTTCTAAATATTTGCACAGGTGAACTTTCTTTGACTCCCTGCAAAAGTATCCTTTCCCCAAGAGTTGAGTAACTGTCATCCCGTATCTTTTCTGATGGAAGTTCAGACATGCTCCAGCGAAAAATATTCAGATATTTCACAAGGAAAACATCTTTAAAGTCAGATTTTTAGATAGAGAACAGGGAGGATTTCACAACATAGTTCCACCATCAGAGTTTGGGAAGTGCCAAAACATTCAGTGCTAGTTATATAATCTTTGTCATACTTTTTCTTTTAGACTATCATGAAATATATGGTTGTTATTGCTATTCAACGTCTTGATGTTCATACCCAGTTGGTTGATTATAATTTGGGTGTTTTCTCCTCTGCTGCAGAGCAGCTGGTTCAGTGGATCGTCCCAGTGTTTAATGACATGAAAATTATGCCAAATGACAGGACGCAAATGTAAGCGGGTTTGATGACGTAATCCAAATTCACACATTTATAGGAGCTTCTCCTAACTTGGTATTCAGCTTTACATTCAGTATGTATTCAGCAGATTTTCTTCCCGTTCATATTGTCTCATCTTTGTTTACTCCTGGTGTAAAATAGGTCAAGCCTACACTGCGTATCATGAAAGCATGTCTCCTTGTCTTTTGCTATCAATAATTTAGTTATTTAACAATTATTGAACTGGTCATCCATTATTTACAAGTGTCAGATGAAACAGAGGACATCTTATACATGTGCAGAACTTTGTTGTAGGAAACAGTTGTGTGTAAATTATGATTTAACTAGGGGGTTTGTCTTTTTGTGTTACTAATTACAGATGGGCACCAGGTGTTTTAAGTAGATCATGCAAGGTTAGTTCTAGATTTTTAGATGAAGGGAACACATGTTTCTTACTGCATGACCAAACAAGACAAGAAATGTAAGTAACAGTATTTATTCAACGATTCAATAAAGGAAAGCATCTCAAACTCTGATTCTTGTTTGAATGGAAAACGTGCCAAAAACACTGCATCACCTGGAATGAAATGAAGGCGAAGAAATGAAGAAACTTTTGTGACCATCATTTCCAGTAAGTGCACAATTAGCACACTACGCTATGAAGTACATAGTGTACACTTTATACTATATAGAAGTGTACTAATGGAAGTATCTGAACTGAACTGTTAAACTGAGCCCCTAGCTCAGGCTTTAGGTACCAGTACCTTTTTACAGGACTCTGTTTGGTCCAAACACAAACGCATTGCTTGAAGCCAGCAAGGATGGATTCCAGCTGTCAATGTAGACTGTCTACATGCTATGAAATTAGTTTATGCCTCTAAATGAGTATACAGTTACTAGTTCCTTGTGTGTTTTCATAGCGGAGGAGTAGTAGTTATATTTTAAATGTGAGTCACATCATCATAAAACAAGTTTAAGTCTTCAACCAGGGTTTGGAGGTGATTTACCATGAATGCATAATGACTTTCTGGACGCTCTTATATTGTAAGAGTATGAACAGCACACAACGTATTGGATCCAAAGTTTGCAAACAAGCATAAAAAGGAGCATCTGATAGCCAACTTGTATTGGAGACATTCTTGCCATATACACTACGTAGTACAGTCCATGCAATTATAATGTAGTCGGTTCAATCAACATTCGATTATACCCTATACATAATTTCAGCCTCTTTGTTCCCGTTTGAAACGTTGCGAAGAGGCTGTGAAGAGCTCTCATATAATGGCAACACCGGCTGATATTGACATTTTGTCTTGAGGAATCAAAGTGCACAAAACAGGAAGTCATTATGAAAGATAACAACCCTGACATTTTGAGGGGTTATTGATCATGAGCATCTGTTATCTTGTTTTTGTGAGTGTGTGTGTGTGTGTGTGTGTGTGTGTGTTGCAGAAGCTCAAAAGGCAAACAAAAGCTGAGATCTTTAATGACACACCATTCGCACACTATGGGTTGAAGTTACAGACAGAAGACAGAACTCAATGGAGAAGTAGCAGGAGTAGCACACCGCCGTCTGTTTACAATGACAATGGCACTGCCCATTACAGTGCAATCGGTAATACAGGAGCGCAGCCAGCAAGGACAACTCCTCCCACCTAGAATGGATGTTACACTGAAAGTTAACTTATTTATATAAAAGTAAATAAAATGGAATAAACGTTGTAGTATGTTCTGCATAATCCATTATGTGCAGAACAATGTGATGATGATGTTTTAATGACCTTTTGTAGGACAGCTGACAGACGTTGGCAAAAGGTGTGCTAGTGTACACACACACTAGAACAAAGACAAAGGTTGACACTAACATTTCACTTCCTACAAAGATTACTGCAAAGATTGTTCTGCAGCGTTTGCTTTTTTTTATTATTCAGCATTTTATTTGCTCTTGTTCTGAATGTCAGGAGTCTCCATGTGTGGCCACCATCTCAATTAGTTGTAATTTCTCGGAAATAATGCTCTAACAGACGATGCCACAGAGGTTGGCGCTTGGTCTAAACCTCTCAATATTTGATTTACTCAGTGTGTTAAATGTTTGATCGAGTGTATTTTCCCAACATGTGAGTATAATTGCAGTGTATTTCTTGCAAACACATTAAAGTATCTTTTTATTTAACAAAGTTACTACTACTATTAGTACATGATTGTACTTATGGCTACATCTCCCACCCCCATAAAACTTTAATACTGCTTGTATAAAGGTAGGAGTTTAATTTAAGTTCTGCCTTTTAAAATTATTTAATTTTGATTCATGCATTATATATAATTTTACATTGTGTTTTAAGCTGTATTTTAGTTATACCGACCTGTGCCCTTGTGTTATTGAGTCCAATTATTCCAAGTTTAATAAGTAATAATAATAATAATAATAATATTAATAATAATAATAATACTGCTTATATTACTACAAATAATAATACTAATAATAACAATAATAAACGTAATGTGTTTTTGTATAAAAGTGCAATATTTTGTTAACTTCAGTTTGCATGACATATAATAACATATTTAACATAATTTAAGTGGTTTAAATAGCAGACTAAGGTAAACTAATTTTGAATAAGTGGTTTAAATAGCAGACTAAGGTAAACTAATTTTGAATGCATATAAAAATGATTGCCAAGATGTCCGATTGTTTATCATAATGTACTGTACTCAGGTCAGAAGTGCTGTAATGGCCATGTTGTGTTTAATGGCAGCAGGTTTCTAGCTCAGTAGAGTGATTTAGCTGGTTGGTGGATGCTCTGATCTCCTGCTGGGTCTATTAAAGCATTCATCACCTTGGCAACTCACCCTTTTAGTCAAATCACATTGCTGCAAGTTTTTCATCTTTGGCTTACATGTTTAAA
Source organism: Larimichthys crocea (assembly GCF_000972845.2). Lineage (NCBI taxonomy): Eukaryota > Metazoa > Chordata > Actinopteri > Sciaenidae > Larimichthys > Larimichthys crocea. The sequence continues at coordinate 14,597,148 of NC_040028.1, forward strand.
TGCATCCATGAAAACAAAAAGGGGGTTACCCACAATGTTTTTAAGCATTAGCCAAAGACAAAGAGTCAGCAAATAAAACATGACTCCCACAAACATGGAAATGATTTACCAAGTGTTTCTTGACCTCTCCGTCCGAAAGGTTGAGCTTGTAGCTTATAGTGCATGGCTCCGGACATGAGCGGAGTTGAAGTTGGAAACGCTCAGCATGGTGTTCATGATTGAGAATGTGTTTCCTAAGAATTAGTCATGGCAGCTTTTCCCCTTGGAGAGAAGTTATTTTTAACAACAAAAGCTTTAATGACGAGCACAGGCAGACAATAACAATTGGAAGGAAGTGTTGAGTTTTGAGCCAGTAGCAGATGTGAGGTTAATGTTTGATGTCCCACAATGGGACAGTCAGCTTTACATTACAATCTTTAACGTGCCCAGAAACAGAGAGGCAGAAGATGATCTACCCATTGCTGACTTTATATGAATATTGTCTTGTATAATTTGTTGTTAGATTTGAATGGATTGCACGGGTGGCTGAGGTGTTTGAAAAGTGTCCACAGCTTCTTGAGAACGTGTTAAAATCTACAGTGAAATTAAATAAAAACAGCTATTTCCTTGTGAAAAAGTATTATTCTCAGTCACAGCTCAAGCAGTTTCCTTGCCTGCTGTATAACATGATTGTCCTGACATGACGATAATAGAGGCAATTCCTTTGCACTAAAAGCAGAAATGGTTTTGCACTTTGCGTGGCTAACAAAGGAATCCCCAGAATTCCCTGTGTCATCTGCACTGCCTGCCTGAGAAAGAATTCAGAGAGGTCTGCGAGGTCCCGCTCCCTTCATTGTTGATTCAGTGGCACACCCCCCACCCAGCACCCATAAATGGAGGCAGTCTTTTGTGTGAGGGGTGTAGAGCAGATTTACTGTGGATGGTCTCCCTACAAAAGGACCATGCCACTGTCACAACAGGACTGGGATCAGCTGCTCACACTTTCACACAGTATGATTTAACGCCGTGCTTCACACAGCCACTGATGCAGACACAACTTCAGCATCCATGTAGCTCAATGCCAAAACAATGAGTGGTCTCTCCTCTACATTTCTGGATACATTCGCTACTAAGATGACTTAATCTTAATGATTGAGCTCTCACAACTGAATCGCAGATGTTAATTCCAGTCTTGCAAATGTACTCTAGGTCCATAAATCCAATATTTACCCGTTTATCTCTCGATTTCCCTCGGTGATAAAGATTTTGCCCTCATACTTTGAGTTCCTGAATGTCTCTTTGTGCTGTATAAATGTCATTATTATTAAGGCTGGGCACTTCAGTCCAGTCTCTTATTTAAAGCATCAACAGCCGCCTGTTTTAACTTTGCATTGTGGTCATAGTACGGTTTCAAGTCATGCCAAAAAATGCCTTCACCAACTGTGCATTTTGGGCATGTTTCCGTGCCCTTCCGATGACATTTGTCTCTGTTATGTTTACTGTGAAACTTAAGGAGAAGGCCCTTCTGTCTCTCCGGGGTTTGAGTTTCAGAGCTTCTTAAATTTGAATCCGTAAAGTCAGTAAATATGCATCTCTATCAAAGATGGTTTAAGTTGTCTCTGATGTAAAATCGTCACCGGATTCTTAAATCAGCATCAATTTTACGTGCCTTCGTGTATAAATGTCGTTATCGGTATTACAGAAGTCCATTTAGAGAAACAACATCCGCCTGTTTGCCCTGGACAGTTGTCATCACTATGGCTTTAATGCCTTGTGAATTTGGGGCATGCTTCCTCGCCTCTCTGATAACTTTTGGGTTTGGTTTCCTCTACAAGCCTCTGTTATATTGACTTAATTACAGTGAAACTTGAGGCGCTGGTCCTTCTGTCTCACCAGAGTTTGAATTTCAGGGCTTTTAAAATCTGATCATTTTAACATGAAGATGGAGAATCAATGAAACCCAACTAACCGTGTACATGTCAACAGAATATGACCAAACATATGAAATTAAAAAAATATATAGTGGAAGGATAATAATGGCCATAAAACAATGTCCAGATGTATAGACTCTACCAATTAGTGTGCATTTTACAGTGTTATAGAGAGACGTTTTACATTTCTCATTTACAACATGCTTTTATTTTGAAAGGCTCAATTCACTGCTGATAGTAAAGCATGCCCAGGAAAGGGTTTTCCCATAAATAAAGAATGTATCTGTATCTGAATTAGCCTAATCAAACCTGTGGATATGTGGGCAAGCATTAGACAATGACTCTGGTTCTTAACCCACAGATGAAACTTAATATCTTCACCAGTGATTTGACCAGGGGGCCACACAGACCTTTCTCAGGTCAGCATTCATTTGTTGGTACAAAAGTGCAGCTAATCTGTGAAGAAAGGCCTCGTCACCTGCAGGGGTCCACCTGTTCGACCTGCACCATCTCTCCGGTTTCTCTATTCCCACTGACCCGAGACAATACGAGGCCGGGCAGCTTCACCTCCTCGCACAGCTCGTGTTACACAACCACCCAGGGCAAAAGTGGACATGAAAGTGCCCGGGTGGTTGGGTTAAACCAGGTAAAGGCAGTTAAACACCTCACAGGGACACAGAGATCAAACTGAGCAAGCAACTGAAGCAACTGCTTCTTTAGATTTATCAAACCTAATCACACAAATGATCATGAACAGCCAACAGGGATTTATAGTTTCGAAAGCTTCAACTGATGCAGTTTTTTTCCTATATTTTATTTCATCTGTGCCTATAAGAATAAATAAAAATGCACTGCAAATTATCTCAGACTCTATATGAAAGAGCACGCATGATATGACGCGTATTTGTCTATTTTCATTTGTTTTGATTGGCTCATCAAGATTATTATGAAGAATAATGATGCAATCAGTGTTAATCAGTGTCTAATTATTATTTAAATATATTGAGGGATGTAATTTCATCAGGTCATAACAGTTTTTATTGTTATCGTACAATTGCTAATTCCACTGGGTTAATATGGACCATTACACATTCCTGATATACATCAGGCTTCACATCATGTTTATTATATTGTATATTTAAGAAGTTTGAGCTACGACACTAAGGATTAAAAAATAGACTATGCACAGTACTTTAGAGGACAAAGGTACTGAGATCTTTTACTTAAGCATCAGTACTATGATGCATAAGTACTCCAGTACTAGTAAAAGTATCAAAAGTTCTTGTTATGTAAATGATACATTATTATATTTTACATTATTAGCTTATGAATACTGACAAATTGGTGTGCAAGTAGTGGTCAGTGGAGCTTGTTTTAAATACCTTTCACAGTGATGTTAGTTTAGTCCTGTGGTTCCCAACCAAAGGGTCAGGGCCCTCTAAGGGGGTCACAAAATAAATTTAAAGGGGTCAGGAGGTGATTAATGTGGCCCCCAAGTTCTACATAATTAATGTTTTATCTATATTTTATGACTTTGACTCTAATGTTTGACTGGTTTTAGGTACGATATTGAATCATTTGATCTCTTGGGGATTTGAACAGTTACTGAAATCTACACTTAAGCTGTTTACACTGTTAATATCTTTTCATATTTGTACATATTTTATCTTGCTTTGCACCAGAGAGATGAGGGAAACAAAATTGCAATTCTCATCATAGCAATGTTGACAATGAAGCTGCCTTGATTTGAAACGATCTGGAAAGTTTAAAGGGGAAAAGTTACGTCAGAAACTCAGACTTCTGAGACATGACATTGGGGCTGAAACTAGACCCGGCACTGGTTTAACCTTTTACAAATGGTATTATATAGACTGATCACATGTTCTTCATATGAAATTTTAATTTCTAAAGTAGCGGTCAAATAAATTAGAGAGTAAAAAGTGTATCTCCCCCTGAAATGTATTGGAGTAGAAGTATAAAGTAGAATAACAATGGAAATAGTGATAGTGAAATGTACAAGTAGCTCCAAAATCATCTGTACTGCACTTGAGTAAAAGCACTTAGTTACTTTACACCACCGGACACCAGAGCTTACACTCAACAACTAGTCAATGTAATGATGTGTTAAGCTCTGATGCAACTGTTGCCAAACCCTCAGCAGAGATGCCTTTCACATATCTTACACTAGAACCTCCCAAGTCATTTGCCGCAATTAGGAATGTGGTTAATACCCTAATACACCCCGACCCCCACCCTCTGAGCCACATCCTGCCAACACACACACACACACACACACACACACACACACACACACAGAGGGCTTTCCAACCTCAACAATGCCCACATTGTGTTGTGTTCTGCTGTGTGATTGTTGCCCAGGCTGGTTCAAACTTCACACCACCATCAAACACTGAGCAGATACACGGAGAAAAGTGAGCGGGCGATACAATGAAGCTGTTTTATGTTTCCTGCAGGTTTGGATGATAACAAAGCTGCCGGCTCAGATCACTGCTGCTGGTGGGTGGAAACCTCAGACCTCTTTATGCCGGCTCTTTAGGGAACATGAAAAAGATTATTGAGGAGAGTTTGGTAACACTTTAAAACGAGGGCACAAATGATGTACTATGATTTAATGTGTTAATTAATGTGGGATTTATCATGAATTCCTCTTGGTCACTACTAACAAACGATCAAGTCACTATGACTTTTAGATTATAGGGTCTGAAATAAACTGAATAAAATTATCTGGTGAACTAATCACATAAATTACTTATATGTTAGTGGTAAACAACAGGAATTCATGATACATCCTGTGTTAATTTAAACACTGAATCCTCATGAGTCATGCTTTCGTTAAGCATTACTTGAGTACATTATTTGTGTTAAGTGTGATTTAAAAGTGAAATCAGACTTGTGCTGTCCCAAGGTGACTAAAGATCTCTGTCTCTGTATTGTGATCACTTATTTATGAACATAGTCCTTAGCAGGTGTTACTGATGAGAGTGTACATTAATATTTTATTCAGATGTTCTCAGATGGATGATCAACCCCCAAATATTTTTTTTAAATGAAAGAAAATTAGGATTTCCCCATTAAATCCTGACTCAAATTCCCACCATTCCAAAGATAGTACAGCCTTTTAGTGACCTGCAGCAGCTTGTCACATTGTCTGGCTGAATTTGGGAGGTTTATTTGTCCAGCTGACTGTAACACGTGCTGTTTATCTGCTTCCACCAAACCTAAAATAGCAAAACAACCTTTGCAACTTTGCTCTTTGTCTTCGTGTAAAACCACCAGATACGAGATGTATGACACATCATAGCGCTTTGAGTTTACAACAACAGCTCATTAACATATAGATTTCACATACATAGTTACATTCTAGTAGCATTAGCTTTGTGTCTTTGACTTTTTAAATAAGGCAGTCAGAAGAAAAATGATAAAACCGGCCCATGAATTTAAATTGTCATATATGATATATAGGCAGATAAGATTTCCTACATTTTCTAGTGTTGCTCAATCATCTCTGGCACCATTTTTAGGTGCAGAAAAAGTATCTCTGGCATTTAGGGAGTAGTTTATTTGTTTTATCTTCTGGGCCAGTGGTATAAATCTTATGTGATACATGTATCTCACCGATCAGCCAAAAATAACTTATAAATAAATGGATAAAATGTATTTCATATGTGAAATAAGTGAGGCAGACAAGGAGCAAATTGGTGATACATCTGAATTACTTTCCGTGTGAATCTAAGTCTGGGGTATTAACTTTAGTATTTTCATCATAGATGAATGAAGAGGAGGCGAAATAGATCTAGATATAGACATTATGGTATATTTTATAGCTGCTGCCTTATACATATAAATATAAAACAAATATAAGCATTCTGTCACCCTGTCTGAACAGGAGATAACTCCACAAGAGGTCTCCAGCTAAAGGTTGTCAAACTATTACCTACCTAAAATAAATGTTATCATTTACACCTGACACAAAGTCATTGTTATGTTAGTAACAACATCTGAGTTTTTCCTACACTGATAAATCAAAACCTGTTTGGTTGCTATATTTGAAACAAGCTGCTTGCACCATGAAACAAATGTCCATACATCTATTTAGTGTAGACCTACTGCATGATCTGTTGTAGCCTTTAAAAAGCAGCTCAAAGCATATTCATTGAAAAACTGGCCTTTCTCTGTCTTCATGTTCTGTTATTGCTCGTGTTTCATTGTGTATTTATTTTAATAACATTGCTCTTGTGAAGCACATTGTGACCTTGCTCTGTTAAAAAAAAAGAAAAAAAAGTGCTGTATTATTATTATTTTCTGTAACCACTTATCCTCATCAGGGTCATGGTGGAGGCTGGATCCCAGCCAGAGTTTAGAGATGTGGGGCAAGATGCAGGGTACACCCTGGACAAGTTGCCAGTTCATAACAGGGCTAAAATGTAAAATAATGTAAAAATACTGTATATTACATTAAAAAATAAAACCTAGTAGCTCACCTGAGCGTCTGGGTCCTTTGCTGCATGTCATCCTCTCTCCTCTGAAATTTTAAATGACAGGTATCACTGATACCAGACATAAACACAGATAACCCCTTTAACTGGTCGCCCCGGTGTCTGTAGGGGGCGCTGCGGAGCAGGAGCTCTGCCCTGCGGGGTAACTCGCAGCCGCAGCTTCAGTCAAACAGCACCAGGCTGAGCGGAGAGGAGCGTCGGGGCCAGTGGCTCTTAACTTTTAGGAGGAACTGGACACAATCTGAACCGCACTGCGATGCTGCTACTGCTGCTGCAGGGAAGACCCTCTGCTGCTTTTGCTGCACTTTTATTTTATTTTTATTTTCTGAAGCCAACTTTGGTGCTCGGCTTCAATCTTGACACCAGTCATGTCATCAGGAGAGACGGAGAACCGGGGAGCCTGTTCGGGTTTTCTCTGGCCACGCACCGGCAACTCAACCCAGATAAAAGAATGTGAGTTTTATCTTTGTATTTTTTACACCTCCTCCTCCTGCTGCATCCTTCACCTGCCTGTGATTGATGTTTAAAAGTGCAGCTCCGTTAGGAGAGCACCTGACCGGACAGGTTCAGTTACATGTAAATTACTGCCAGAAGGAGCCTAAATATGAACTCTTAAAGATCCTTAACCTGGTTAATCCTTTTTATTTAAGGATTCTGCTGTTGTAAGACTAATAAACTGTCTTGAATCCACTGGTTTGACATATAAAAGTTACAGAAGTAACTCTTTACCAAAGCCCACAGTGTTTCTTGTCAGATTAATCGTGTTTTTGTCCTCATAGTCAATAGAGTTTTCCCCTGTGGTGCTTTGAATATAAAATGGAAAGAAGCCTAAGGACAACAAGTGAATAAACAATGGTTATAACTGTGATGCAAATGTGCCTGTAAGGTCAAACTGAGGGGAATGTAATGCTGCAACTGTTGGATTAATTGTTAGTTAATCAGCTTTTATATATTATATTATAAATTGTAATCTTTTGGACCCTTTTACTCACTTTTTTCCAGGTACTGTTAATGAGTTTATTTTAGCTCTTGATTCATTGACTTTTAAACATATTTCAACTCAATTTTTTCCTGTTAATATCAACTCAAAAGTTATATGCAGGTGTATTTACTGCACAGTTTAACCTGTAAAGTCCTGAGAAGTAATGACTGGCCTCCCGTGGGTGCAGATAAGTAGTGGTGGTGGTGGAGTCTGGTCATCCTGACACACAAAGTGTAACGGGGTTAAAGTGAGGAGAGGGGGTGGCATGTTAAAGCCTGCGATAAGGGTGAGGCTGCATGCAAGAGCTACTGTGTTATACTGCTTAGCAGGCACAGGACTCTGCAGCAGCTTGTTGAGGAACAGAGCAATGATGATGAAAAGCTCTGATAACACGTCTTAAGGGGAGATTTCCCAAAGATCACATACATGGTTTAACTTAGGAATTTTATCTAACTAGTGTTTTGACTCTTGTGCACGGGCGTTTCGTGGTGTGGTACAGAGGATTCTTTTGTGCCCTGCATCCTAAAAAAAAAAAAAAGAAGCACTTTAAACAAGTGACAAGAGGGAGTGTAACTGAATGTAATATTTGTTTGGAAAACAGAGCCTCGAAATGTGACACCGGCCTGTTAGTTTGGTTTTCAGCCAGTAAAAGTAAGTAAGAGGAGAGTGAAGATTCAACCTCGCTAACATGCTGATCAGTGAGGGAGTTTAAGCAAACATGATGCACAAGAAACTCATCTTACAGCTCATCATACGAAAGACTCTTGTGACTTTGATACGCCATTGATTATTTGATTAAAGGGGAATAAATCTGCAGCGATATTGATAATGAAACAACTGTTTTTCAAGGAAAATGCCAAAAGACAGCCGATTCTGACCGCTGACAGTATAAAGAATGGATGCAGTATGTGTGACGTCACCAATATGTTTCTCAAGAACCATCTTAAAGCTCAAAATCTGTCGCCACGTTGGTAGTTCTGCCTCTTCTGCCTCACGGCTAATCTAAAAATGGGCAAAAACACGGATCATTGGCAGACCTGAGGCCTGGGTGGTCAAACAAGTCACCTGAAACGGCACCCAACTGTCACTATCAAAGTGGCCGTGCTGTTGATTATGCATACATTTAAGTCTCAGTATAATTTGAACAGGTGAGTTATATAAAAATTCAGACCCAGTGCAGTTGTCATGAACGGGGAAATTAGCTATAGAGACCAAAACTGTCCTTTGTACCAGGCTGTAAACATGTTTATTTTACATTTTAACATGGGGACTTATGGAGACTGACTTGTTTTGCTCGGTTCTGACTTCATACAATGTAATTATTTAAATATTTACTTAACTTAAGCTTTATATTGTCTAAACTTTTTATAGGACTAACAACTATAGCTTCAACTAACAATATTTTTTAATACAGTGATAAATCGTTTGGTCTACAGAAAATCAAAAGCCCTGACTTCCTGAAAGCCGAGGTGACACGTTACATTGCTTGTGTTGTCTAACACAGTTCATGAGGACACTAGACAAAGAAAAGCAACAAATCATCACGATTAAGACTTCAACCATTCATTGATTAATCAAAATGCTTTCCTAGTAATCTCCTGTTTTTGTTTCCTGACTAATGAGTAATCAACTAATTGTTTCAGCTCTACTGACAATTATTTGCTTAATTAGAGTCGGTCACGTAATAGAAACTGCAGACTGCACGTCATTGTAACTGAGGAAAAGTATGGACTCAAACATCAGCTGCTGGGCTGTGATCCTAGGCTCTAAATCCTCATGTGACCCTGAGATAATTAGCCAGACAAGTCAAGTGAAAGTTTAGCAGAGCACGCACACGAGTAAGTAATGAACAGCCCCGGATGAAGTTGAAGTTGTGAAATTCACTGAAACCCCAAGTCAGCAATGTGTCACACTCTGTCTGCATCTGTCTTTTTGTTCTTCCAACACGTGTTTGATGATGATCGCTAGCAGCTGTAAATCTCTAACCACAGTCGCTGCATACATTTATGTGATTATAATAAATCATATGTGACGAGAGGATCGCTGACCTTTACAGAGTCCTTTCTAAATGCTGAATATGTTTGGTGTATGACTATTTAGATTAAATTCAACTGGCCTTTTATCCCTTCTGGTGATTAAAGTGATTTGTTATTCATATTGTTTGCAACTATTTATGCAACTCTATCCATGTTGTTCCACCAGAGCAGTGTTTACAGTGTTATTACACCTTCCTTCTCATATTGAGTGGAAGAAACAAGAAGATCCAATGTGTCGATATGAGGCTAAACATAATGTGGTATCTCTCGCAAAAGAGGGAACTGGATGCCTCTTCCATGAAGAATGTGTGGGGTTAATGATGTGGACATAACATCCACTGAATGAAACCAGAGAAAATGGACATTTGACTGGACACGCACAGCCATCTGTGCACATGTAACCCGATAGATTAAACGCATCGGTGAATCATGAGCGGAGACATTCCAGTCAAACTTAACGCTGAAGTTTGGAGTAGATTGTGCAGCTTAGAAAATGATAAACAGGTCAACTGGAAAAGTCTTATTCTTTACTTAAAAGCGAGTATAGTGAATATTCATGATTTGTTTAGTGATGTGTACCCAGCCAATCACAGGTCAGTACCAATCAAAGTTATGTGTGTATACGTGGGTGTGTGTGTAAACTGAAACAGTTAGAACAGCTGCAGCAGTCCTTGTGGCTTCGAGTGCACAGCTGTGGGAGCACTGGACCACATCTGTTAACAAAGAGCAGTGAGATCACGGTGTAAATCCACACCAGTCACTATGCTTTCCCGTTTACACTGCACTGAAAGACATGCCGCATGATGGGACGTGGTTTCGCAGTGTAGCCTGGCTGGTAATGGATTTCGGAGACCTGAATAATGTTGATAATAATGAGCTCGTATCGGTGTCAGTGTATTTATCATGTGGACTGTATTTAGTGTGTGTTGTGTACATCCCACTCTTGTCAGGATAGTTCATGTTTTGCATGATAGCAGGTTAAACATTGCATTCATTTCCACTGCAGAAAATAAGATAAAATACAAGAACGTTGCCTCTTTTCCCAAAAGAGTAACTAGTTTAGGTGCCTGCTAGACTGGTGTGTTGCATGTAAATGTCAATGTTATCCTTCAGCTACTTGCTAAATTCTACAACTGTCACTTTCTTTCCTGAGTTAGCTCTGCTCTTAAGTCGGAGGTGTTTTCTTTTACCTGTGTTACAGGCTTTTTTTATGAATGTGTCCTCGTTGATTTTGATTCTCTTGAGCGAAAAGTAGCAGAATCTTCATTATTAATCAGTAATGTGCTGATTATTTTCTTGATTAATGGGTTCAAACAGTGTTTCTCAAACTTCTTACACCCTGTACCACCTCAGAAGATATTCGTACGACCATGATGACAGAGTGTAGGCTGGCCCTGTTCAGCTACAGAGTTCACACAGGATGCAGGTTTTAATAGGCTTTTTTATTTTTAGAATCCTGAACAGAAACAACTTCTCTTCTGTGTTTTATTTAATTTATTTATTTTACCTTCTCTTGCTATCTTACCATCACATTTTAGCTCACTAATCATGGAGGTATGCACTACCTGCATGACTACAGAGCAGCCCGAAACATAATATTACAGGAAATGCAAAACTCTGGTCGTTTCTTTGGCTGTAGATTGCAGAAAGGTGTTGGAAATGTATTATTAGGTTTATCTAATATTAAACAACAGCATTGTTTCTAATGCAGTTGTTGCAGCACCTCTGATGACAGAAAATTGAATCTTAGTTTCTGCCTGGCATCAACTGTAGGCTTAAAAAACTATTGCAGCTCCGAAGACTCTTTGTTTGTATTTGCATTTCACTGGGCTTTGTTTGAAAAGAGGGTTTGCAGTTTGGTCTTCAGTCTTTGCACCAGACCTCCTAAGGAGACTCCTTGTTTAGCAAATGAAGAGCCACAGGGCTGAGCCACAGATCAATGAGTGCGTTACAGAAGGAACTATAAGGGAGGAGAAAAGGGTGGAGAGGATTTCCTCTGCATCCTTTGAGAAAATTCCTACACACAAACTATGCCTTAGTTTACACAGTAGTACAGTAGCTTAACACCAAACCATATAAAGACAAGAATCTTATTTCAGTAGTTTAGTTAGTGAATTGAATAGTGAATGAAACATCCAGTCGCCTGATGTGTTTTTCAGAGACTGGTTACACTGATAGTTTTCAGAGACGACAGAAATGTTTTTAAATCTTTTGGCACAAGACCAAATCAGAATCAGGTTTATTGCCAAGTAGGTTTTCACATACTCAACTTTATTTATTTATATAGCACCTTTCACGCAGAATTGTAGCCCAAAGTGCTTCACAGAGCAGAGTAAAAACAGAAATAGACGACTAAGGCAACAGAGCAGTTGCCTGAAAAACTAGAGATTAGAAGAAAGGTAAAAAGCATAAAAAAGTAAATTAAGACCTATAGGGTAAAAAGCATAATTTAAGAACAGTTGCAGTAAAAGTAGATAATACCTGTACAGTGAATAAGCACCAGAGATAAAAGTAACAGGGAGTGATCAGGACCTGAAAACTCAGCAGTGAATGGCATCTTAGGTAAAAGCCAGGCTAAGGAGGTATGTCTTAATCCAAGATCCATAGGCAGGCTGTTCCAGAGATGGGGGCCGCAGTAGCTAAAAGCGGCCTCACCAAACTTCTTTGTGGAGGTTCTGGGGACAACTAGGAGTCCAGATGCCGAGGATCTGAGGGACCTGCTTGGTACATACTTCTGTAGCATGTCACAAAGGTTGGTCGGTGCCAGGCCATTCAGTGATTTACAAACCAATAAGAAAATCTTAAAATCAATTCTAAAACTAACAGGTAACAATGGGTTATTAGAGCACACAGACGTCATTTAGACCGTCTTAGGTCAGCTGATGATCCACGTCTTTACCGATATTTATACTAACCGGGATTCAGAAGAAGCAGTACATGGTGACAGCCAGAGTTAAATATTTTCAACAGCACGGGTGACGTCACTCGTGCTTTGTCCATTGTTCGTACTGTCAATGATTCAGACATGATCAAGTGCTGCGGCGAATCGTCATATCAGATGATGGGGGGGGTGCGTCTGTTTGTGCTCAACGCAACTGCTGGGAAAGAATCAGGAAACAACCCTGATTATCGAAGCTGGAGCTCACTCATTACCTGTCTACGTCACTCAACCAAAGCCTGCTCGGTCTAATCTGCCTCTTTCTCCCTAACCAGCAGACACAAATCAAACTTCTTTGTATTTTAAATATTTTGCAGCATAAATTTGCGAGTCAGACTCAAGATTTAGAATCTGGACACATGAAATAAACAAAGCCAGAACACGACAGGTAGAGTGTGAGAGTCCAGTCCATGAATCCACCTGGAAGGCCTCAGTTTCAGAGACATGTCAGGCTGACTGTGGAGGAGTTTGACCATATATGTAGTATATTATTGCATTTAGAGTAATGTAGGGAGTTGTTGTGCACTTGAGTAAAGTTATGTTCACTTCACCTGTCTCTCCTCTGCTCCCTGTGGAGGGCTGAAGCCTCGGCATCATTCAAACAGGAGGAGCTGGCAGCTATCGCCTTAGACAGTCATTTTTATTATATATATATATATATATATATTAATCTGTGTACGTGCCGAGAAAGATGAACTGAAAGTTGGACAGGCAGCTACAGTGGTTTATACTAAGATGTTAAGTGACAAAGTGAGGTTAACGACAAATCGGTCAACTTTTAAGGTGTGAACAACACAAATATATGACTATATATGGTTATTTGTCACCAGGATGAATTTCTTTTTGAAGGACATTTGTGACTTCTCTAATCATGATGAACTCAGGATGCTGTTTGACAGGAAACAGGGCCAGTTTTGGTTTTCGATTTCCACCTCACGGGTCTTGTAGAGCTTGTAGTTTGTGCAACGTGCATGTGTTTGTGTGTAAAAAGGTTACAGACGCATGCCCTAAGTTGTAACCACATTGCAATTCAACTTTGAAAAGTACAGCAAGAGGAAGTGTGCCGGTACAGGTCTCAGTTGTGTCTCTGTTGTTCCTTGTTAATGTTTATTTGCACATGAAAATGGACATGCACTAAAATCTTGTCTTGTTGTAGTCACCACCACTATTCACAATAGCTTTTATATTTATTTTTTTATCTGTATTATATTTTTAATTCCAATTACTTACCATGTACAATATTATTTATATTATGGCCACTTTACTTTTAGTAGTCGTTTTGCACGTCTGTACACTTGTTTGTCTGTTTTTTTTTTTGTATTGAATAGGCCGAAGGATACTTCTGTCTGTTCGTTGTGTATTTTATTCTGTAGTATATATTACACCTCTCTTTTGTTGCTGTGGCGAGTGAATTTTCCCGCTGTGGGATAAATAAATTATAATCTAATCTAATCTAATCTAATCTACCATGCCTGCTATAACAAACACAGACATGATGCTTCATTCACACTTCATTTTACACGTGCATCACGACATGAAAGCAAAGTTGATTCATCAGATAAGTCGCTGTCTCTTTGTGGCTGTTTATGCTGTGAGAATGTGAGCATGAAGAAGAAGCTGTGGTAAGTTGTGTGAGGCTGAACTGTGAACCCACTCCAAATCGTCTGACTCATTGCTCCTTTGCCCTCTGCAGCATGTCAAGACAGTAGCCTACTGTCCCACACTGACGTTCTCTATGTTGTTTCTTATCACAAAGTGCAGCTCTTTGAACACAACCAGCTTTTCACATGCCGAAGCATCTAAATCGTCCTCTCTGTGAAATGCAAAATATGTGCATTAACCAAAAAAATGTAGAGCAATCATGTTAATAATTTGACACATAACAATAGTCCTCAGCTGAAAATGAACCAAGAATGTTGTAATTATATGTCATTGTGCCTTATTGTTCTTTATTTCTTGCTGGTACTGACAGTTATAGAGATATATTGCAGTGTTGCTACATGTGAGGCAATAGCAGAAACAAACAAAACAAAACTTTGATCATCTCATAGTCACACACAGAAACAAAGAAACAGTTCCTCTGCAGACTGTAACCACACAATTGATATTGCAAAAAAAAACCCAGACAGCTCTGTTGCATAATCTTTCTAGGCAGGAAAAACACACGTTCTCGCTGTTGCTATGTCGTCAATGTTACTGTTGATGTTTTCACATGCATGTACTAAATTCAACAAGCTGCTGCACCGGAGAAGAAGAAATGTAGAAAATAATGTACTGTGGTGACAGGTAGCTATATCAAAATGAAAATCTCAGTATTTGAATGTATTGGTTTGTGTTTTCCTTCAGACTGTTGATCGGTGCACCCAGAGCCAGAGCCTTAGGAAAACAGACAGCCAACATCACAGGAGGCCTTTATAAATGTGAAATCACCCAGTCCAATGATTGTGAGCGCATTGAATTTGATCATGAGGGTGAGCTATCTATCTATCTATCTATCTATCTATCTATCTATCTATCTATCTATGCTCATATTTTTGTCTTGTGTTGTTCAATTTTTAAAGAGGATGTACAAATCGAGAATAAGGAGAATCAGTGGATGGGGGTGACGGTTCAGAGCCAGGGACCAGGGGGAAAGATTGTGGTGAGTCAAACTGAGCGTCTGAACCACTGTACCCACTAATCTTCAGGTGTGATCCTATCTGCCGTCGTGATATGAACTTAAACTAAGCTGTGCTTTTGCAATTTCAGACTTGTGCTCATCGCTATCAGAGGCGCTTGTTTGTGAACACCCCTCACGAGTCCTACGACATCACTGGACGCTGTTATGTCCTGAGTCAGGACCTGACCATTGACACGTCCTTTGATGAGGATGGAGGTAACTGGAACTTCTGTCAAGGCAAAACAAGAGGCCATGAGATGTTTGGGTCTTGCCAGCAGGGTTTGGCTGCCACCTTCACCAAGGACTACCATTACGTGGTGTTTGGAGCACCAGGAACTTATAACTGGCAAGGTACCTCACAATACTTATGCAGTATTTACAGTATTTACCAGGAGAATCAAGTTTCTCATACTGTTAAAACAAGTTATGTGATGTTTTTTTTTTATTTTAACATGAACTTGTTTACACCTATTAACATCTACTGCATCGTTGCCTCACCTCTCCTGTAGGCATGGTACGAATGGAGCAAAAGAACAACACTTTGCTCGAGATGGAAGTGTATGATGACGGCCCGTATGAAACTGAGAACCCTCTACGTGCCCACAGCTACCTTGGTGAGCGTTTTTACCCATAAAACAAGCCAATTAGGTATTTTTGTGTCAGTTGTATCTTGTCGTTTTATCACTTCCTCTTTAGGTGTTTGCATTGCTTACACATTTGGCATGAGCCGTGTTTTACCGTTAGTTGTTTGGCCTTGAGATTAATGTTCATTTTTATGTTTAGTTCCATAAACTTAGGGGTCACTTAGGGGTTTTACTGGTAAAGACACATAATCAGAGTGAAAATTTTGAGTAAAACTAAAGTTGAATACATTTTGGCACATCGAAGACAGGTGTGACTAATGACATAATTAATTGCGGCTTTTCTGTTATTGCTGGAACTGAGCCGTCATTAAAGTTATCAACATCTGTGAAACAATCAATAAATAATGTTTTATTTCTCCAGTTCACTGGCTTTCTGACTACCGGCACTCTCTTAACCAAAGGAAACTTCTTAGTGTCACTGTTTTGTAGCACAGACTGAAGCCTAATGTAGACGTAGACACTGGTTCATGAAATAAATCATGTTGTGCTCTTGTTGCTCTTGTTGAATTAGCAACCTGCTTGAGCTTCAAGTCTGGGGAAAAGGGAACGGCGGTAGACAACTCTCTCCAAAATTTTGAATTTGGACTGCAGTGCCCATTTTAACTGCAAAACTATTTTAACTGTGAAACTTCGGTGGCCACAAAACGTATTTAGTTTATACGTCCTGGGCTACTGTAGCAACATGGTGGGCATATTCTGCACCTAATAAAGTGTCCACAGAGTGTGATAATGAAAGAAACAAGGGTACTCTGATATTAATAAGATCATCAATCTCCAAGTTAGCAACATTTATTTAGAGAGAATAAAAGTAGCAAAGGTACAAGATGAACACACGTTTCTTTCATTCTTTCCACTCGAGTTCACTGTCAGTAGAGCAGCAGAGCTTTGTGTCTTTTGTGTGAAAACAGTTTGGGCAAAATGTTAAAGTTATTTTTCATTTGCACATCTGAAACTAATGAGAAACATGTTTGAAAGGAGACAGGTCAGGTTCTTGAATATGTTTAGTATGTGTCTTAAATTCATCTTAGCTTATTTGGTGTTTGGATGTTGAAGAGGGACATGACAGAAAAGTTAAGGAAGTAAATGTAATTGGCAGTGTTTGTACATTAGGCCTAATGAGAGATCTTTCTTGGTCTTTATTGCTGCACCAGTGACTCCTACTGGTTCGACAGTGCAACTGCGCAGAGAGGAAAGGACATTTCAAATGTGTGCAGATTAAATCTTAACCTGTCTAACTCTTAAAGTGCCGTGCAGAGACTTGTTGTCTACACGCTCACCAGGCCAACAACAGGAGTTAGCACCAGAGACCAGAGAACAGAGGAACTCACATCATATTTATCTTGTACCGTATCTCTCTCATGTTAGGATTCTCCCTCGATTCGGGACACAAGATCACCAGGGGAGGTGGCCTGACGTTGGTGGCTGGAGCACCCAGATTCAATCATAGTGGAGCTGTGGTCCTGTTGAGGAAAAATGGCTCCAGGAACCTTTTGGAGCAGCACATTTTTGTTGGACCAGGACTTGGATCCTCTTTTGGATATGACGTGGCTGTAGTCGACCTGAATGGCGATGGGTGGGGAACTTTTTACTGCCTTTATTTTGCTTTAATCTACAGATAATTTAATCTTATTGAAAAATTAAGTCACAAAATGAAGAAAAGTAAACACAAACAGAAACATCTGTAAAGCTGGAAAATGTTCCTTTAAGATTATTTAAAGGCCGCTAAACTTAGATTAATAAATATTTTCCTCCTATCTTTATCTAGATGGCAAGACATAGTTGTAGGAGCCCCTCAGTTCTACATGAAGAACAGAGACATTGGAGGAGCTGTTTATGTCTACATCAACCAGAAAGGAAACTGGGAAAGCGTCACTCCTGTACGTCTAAACGGGGCCAAAGACTCGATGTTTGGACAGGCAGTGGAGAGCATCGGAGACATCAATCAAGACTCATATGAAGGTAATTTAGCTGTCACGTTGTAGCTTATTTGTGTTTTCTCTATCAGTTGTTGTCAAGTAAACTGGTTTCTTTCTCATGCAGAAATTGCAATTGGAGCTCCTCATGATGACGGGGGCATAGGAAAAGTCTACATATATCATGGCTCTGAACATGGAATCAAAGTCAGCCCTGCACAGGTGGGTTTTTGTTTAAAGCGTCTATAATCAATACTTTCATATTAACAATGGATCACACGGATACTTTTATTTATAACCGGACTCTGCAGTCCCCCTCAGCTCTAGTGACTTCATTGAACTTTACTGTTTTGGTTCAGTCCCTCTGCTCTGATTGGTGCTGTTCTTGCTTTGTGTGAATATTGGACCAAATTGAATATTAATGTATTAATGTAACATAACTGCTTCATGTGTATGATCATTCATGATTTTGGGGGGCTTTTTCACCTTTATTCAATAGTAAAGCTGTTGATAGACAGGAAAGTGGGAGGAGAGAAGGGGAGCAAAGGGCTACAGGTTGGAAATGAAGTGCCTGGTGCACTGTGGTAAAGACTTAGATTTGGCGACTGGGGTGTGTGACACATTTCTAACCAACAGCTTGCATGACTGTGACTGTGGATTTCGAATGCAGTACTAAATCACTGGAGTAACTCTAAACCTAAGAATATGTTATAATAACACTGTTCACAGCTTATTTCTGCTGCCCCCAAGTGGCCAAAAAGTTATTGCAGGTTTGAACTCCATGAAAAATGTTAATTGATTTGAATACATGGTCATATTATATATAAGCAATAGCTGTCAAACGTTTGCAACTGATTTTGGCTCCTGATACCAAAGAAGTAAAATTTCCATGTTATTTCATTATATCAATTTACTAATAGCTAATAAATAATATTATATTTCTCCTTCATTGCAGATCCTTTCAGGTAAAAAACACAACACAAGACTATTTGGATATTCTCTGGCAGGAAACATGGACTTGGACAGCAACTCTTATCCAGACTTGGCTGTAGGCTCTCTGTCAGACAGAGTTCTAATCTATAGGTAACTATTATTCTCTTAGATATTTTTAGTTTAGTTTAAAATTTAAACTGCACAGATTTCTATCACAGCTTCATTTTAACTACTTTCCTTTCAGGGCACGGCCAGTCATTCGCATCAGGAAAGCTGTCAAAATATCTCCGGAGGAAATCGACCTCACAGTCAAAACATGTGATAACAGCATTTGGTAGGTGTTTTAATATTCGCACATTTCAAAAGAGTTTAAAACTTTCTGTGTTAGAATTGTTTAAAAAATCTATTTCCTCTGCTTAGCCTCAAGATGGACGCATGCTTCGCCTACAAAGCAAACACTGCATCTTACAACCAAAAACTAAGTAAGTGAAATGTAAAAATAAAGCCTTATTTTACAGATCCAAGATTTGTTCAGCTGTTCTTACATGTGCTTACCTCCATGATGCAGCTATCAGCTATTTCGTGGAGGCGGATGGACATCGCAGGAAACAGGGATTGCCCCCCAGAGTGACGTTCCTGAACAAATCTCACACGGAAACATACCAGTTTAATGGCACCTTGGATCTGCGTAGCCAGGAACAGGAAACATGCATTAAGATAGGAGCCAAACTAAAGGTAAAACATATATCCGCCACATAGTTAACATTTTTCGTTCACATTTGCAGGATACAATTCTCTCAGAGAGAAAGTTAGTCAGGAACAATTTGAGTTTTTTTTGAGGACTGCTCAAGGAGGATTTTACTGAAAGAATATGATCAGTGCTAGTAAAACAGAAAAGTATGTTTAGGTATTTTTCTGGAAACACAGCTGAGCTCTTTACAAACGTATTTTTGGAGTTGCAAGCTTTATAAAATGATGACACTGTGTCTTCAATTCTTAAATCCTGTAATCCTTTTGTTATAAAGCTGAAACAATTAGTTGATAAATCAATTCATCGATGGACCGGCTGTAATACAGACTGCACACTTTACTGTTATTGTTATGCATGGGATATAATATGCTCTATACTATGATGACTGTTTTTATTCACACAGGACAATATCAAGGACAAGATGCGAAGCATTCCCTTTGAGGTGTCTGTAGAAATTGTGGGTACTAAACGACAGAGGACAAAAAACAGCCTCCCTCAGCTTTTGCCCATATTAGACTCCTCTCAACCGAGCAAAGAAGTCACTGAGGTAAACATTCAGACTACAACATGCATTATGAAGTTAATGATAGGATGTCGGCAGCGGAGCAAAGTTTGTGATTTTGTTGCTGTTGCAGGTCAACTTTGTGAAAGAGGGATGTGGCGATATTTGCCGAAGTAATCTGAAGATGGAGTACAAATTATTCTACGAACAAAAAACACAAGACAAAACACCCAAGTACTCCCCATTACCCATGTGAGTAACATTTAAACTCATATAATCAACAAGTTAAATGTGTAAGATAAGTTACATTTACTTAAATCAGCATTAAATTAATGTCAACATTCATTCTCCTATGAAGGAGCTCTGTCACAATTAGCTTTGTTTGGGTTTTTGGGCTCTATGATGGAGTCTGCTCCAACAACCCACTGATATGAAACCAGAGCCAGAAAACAAGCTCAGACAGGTCGACAGGACAATAACCAGCACATAACAGCAGCGAGTATTCGAGTATACAAACCAGAGTTAAAAGGCGATTCAGTATATTAATATATATATTATTACTGTTACTCGAATGCTGATGTACTGTATGTTTCCCCGTGTCTGCTGGACATACAAGTAGTCAATGGTTGGATAAAATGTGTGTCATAACACCTTGATGAGCTGACGTTTTGTTTGTGTGTCTGCAGCAAAGACAACATGCCTGTGTTTCACCTGAATTTCGAGAAGAAGGACTTGGCTGTGCAGGTGACGGTCAACAACATGAATGGGGATGATGCTTATGAGGCAAAGCTGGTCGGGACCTTCTCGGATATGCTGTCTTATTCTGGAGACCGCTCACATGAAATGATGGTAAATAAGATTACAGTGAAGCGTGGGTGTAATACTGCTTATACATGAGATTGGAAAGCCAGTTTAGGGCAGCTGTTACCTTGTCTGTTCTCCTGTCAGTTAATCTGTTAAGATTTTGTCAATTTATTAACCACAGCTGGTCTCATCAGGCTCTACTGTCTTTTGTCCTTTTTACCTGTCTGTCATATCTGCTTTCTACCATGCCAACATGTTATGATTGAGCATTGCATATGGATATTTCTTGATAATAGAAACACAAAACAGTTTCTCTACAAAAGTTTAAAAAAATAGTCTCATATCTGTGATGCATGCTGTTTTAGCTTTATGACTAATTTATTCTTTTGTTGAAATGAAATGAAAGTGAGATGAAATGAAAGAAGTCATCAGGATTTATCACACATTATATTGACTTTAAAACTTTAAACTGTATATGCAAATTATTTGTAGTTTTCTTAACCATCCATGTGTTTAAACGTTTCTCCCGAAGGAAAAGAAAATCATCTGCACTCCCAATCAGAACGGCTCCCAAACAGACTGTGAGCTGGGAAATCCTTTCAAGAGAGACTCAGAGGTACAAACTTTGTCTAAAGCTTCACACGTTCATCACCCCGCTTATCTGTTGTACTTCAAGTGAGAGATGTTTCCCCTTTTTTTTGTTGCACCAGACAACTTTTTACATCATCCTGAGCACTTCGAGTATAACTCTTGACACCACGGAGGTCAACTTTGAGCTACAGCTCCAAACGTAAGTACAGCTCCTAGAGCAGCCTTGTGTTATTCTCTACATGCATTGTACTTTATTGGTGTGTGTTTTTATTTCTTTCAGGACGAGTGCTCAAAATATCGCGCCTGTTAAAGTAACGGCTAAAGTAGTCATTGAATTGCCGCTGTCCGTCACTGGGTAAGTGTGTTAACCTCTTTGTTTGACTGCACACTCCGTGCCTCCAGCAGTATGTAAAATAAATAGTTTTGCTTGGTTTCAACAGGGAAGCCAGCCCTAATCAGGTTTCCTTTGGAGGTGTTGTGAAAGGTGAAAGTGCCATGAAGACAGAAGAAGAGATTGGAAGTTTGATTAACTATAAATTTACAGTAAGTTTATTCATCTGACCGGCTTCTTTATGTAAATATTAAATCATTGCTGTCATATTATTTCATACTTTTAGTATGTGAAGTCGTAACTGGTTGATTTCTTCTTCAGATAAACAACTTGTGGAAGTCTTCTGTCAAAGCCTCGCTGCACATTCAGTGGCCCAAATCGGACAAAGACGGGAAATGGCTTCTGTACCTGGTGAATGTCATTTCTACAAGGCCGCAGGACATCCGTTGCTCTCCCTCTGATCAGATCAACCCTCTAAAACTCCAGGTAGTATTTTTAAACCTTTGTTTCCCGTTCTTCAACACTGACACAAACGACAGCCATTACGGCAAATTGGCACCGCTTTGAATTCATGACAAGAAATGTGTTTTCAGAAATCGTCATCGTCATCGTCGTTGAGAACAAAACGTGAAATTGGAGAAAGAAAAGCGGTTGCCAAAATGGCCTCACGGTCAGGCAAAAATAAAGTGCTGGTGAGTCTTTGTGTGGATGTATTCACATTATTTAATTAAGGTTTAGATTGCTTTCATGTGTGATAGACTCTTTCCTTCCTAGGCGTGTGGCAATGGGATCGAATGTGTGGAGCTCAGGTGCCCTCTCCAGGGCCTCGACGGTACAGCCATTGAACTGAGATCTCGTCTCTGGAACTCGACTTTTCTTGAGGTAACATGTTGGATTTTGATCGTTTGTGTCTCATCTGTGTGATTTGGTATTTACTTTTTTTACCCAAGCATCTGTTTTTTTTTTTGTTTTTTACAGAATTATGCCTCTCAGTCGCACTTGGATATCATTGTGACGGCCTCGCTCGTCCTCGACACTCAGGCTAAAAACATGATCCTGACAGCTCCTGACGCTATTGTAAGTAGCTCATCGCCTACAGCTTTAAGTGGTATTGCTACTTTTACTCAAACAAAGGATCTAAATACTTCTTTTTCCACCGCTGTTGTTTACTATCGTGATCCGAACTCATCTGCTTTACCTTGTTTCGATGTTTCATCACAGGTGAAAGTGACAGTGTCACCAGAAAATGCAGTAGCACAGCACAGTGGCATTCCCTGGTGGATCATACTGGTGGCTGTTCTTGTAGGCGTCTTGATTTTGGCTTTGCTTGTGTTTCTGCTGTGGAAGGTGAGTACATGGACGTTACAACTTCATATGACGTGTTTGCTTATACAGGTGATGGATGACATAGGATGAATGTAGGAGATTCATCTTGTTTGTTTGGTTATTTTATGATTTCTTTGTTTTTATATTATTGTGAATACCTCAATTATGAGATTTGAATGATTACAACCCTCCATATACTGTAAATCTGCAATGAAATGACCATAATATGTTCAACTGTGTCAAATATATGCTGTGTTTGTGTGAAGGTAAGAGACTAGGGTTGGGTTTAACTCAGTGTCAGTCAGTTCTGGAGTAAATTTCTGTAGATGTTCTGCAAATAAGCAAGTAACTTAAGTAACACTAGACTGTCCAGATGAAGTATCTCCTTAATACGATGTATTTCCTCTGGTGTTTTGCTGGAAGAAATCGTAATGGCTGTTATTACTGCTTCATTGTGTCACTCTTAACCCGTCATCACCCTTGCTCCCCCCCCTCAGTGTGGTTTCTTCAAGAGAGCAACAAAAGACCAATACGATCCTGCATTACACGAGGCAGAGATCCATGTTCAGCCTTCTGAAAAAGACAAACTCTCTACTGAAGCCTGATTTTTGCTCTCTGAACAGTGGTAAAAACAAAAACAACAAGCTGTCAGCATGGAGTGTGATTACCACAAAGACTAATGAACTCACTTTCCGGCCAAATCAGCTGACTCAATGCGGAATAATTCAGTTGGACACATATTGTACTGAGCAGATGAAGGAAAATTGACATTAGACACAAACTTTTTGAGCCTAAATTTAACATCAAATAATAAATATTGAATTGATTTAGTGCTCTCTGATGTTTGTACAATATGTGTCTTTGAATTTTGCCAAGAAATTGATGCATTTTCTTACCGACAGGCATAAATTTTCTCTTTTTTTTGTTGTAATAACTTTCTGCTCTGCAGGTGCTTCTGCTGACATCGCTGTTACTGCTTGGCTGTAAAAAAAACAAAACAAACTGCACAGCATGCTTAACACTCTTGCGCATCTCTCCTCTGTTGTTTTTACGGTGTTCATGAATATTTGCTGACATTTAAGTCAGTTTTCTAATAACGCTCTGTGTCCCTTCCCTCAGTGTGGATTCTTCAAACGCTCCAAGCAGGACGACAGCGTCCCTCGTTACCACGCGGTGCGGATAAGAAAAGAAATTCCCGAGTATAAAGACGGGAAGGTCAAGCTTGATCCTTTTGAAAAAAAGCAATGGATGACAACTTGGGTTGACAATGAAAGTTACTCGTGAACAGCGACAAGACTTTTTTGTTTTTTTTGTTGATTTTGGTGATGCTCTGTGATTTTTTAAAAACAATAGCCTTTTTTTTCACAGCAGCCATGTTGACATGAAATAGTAAGGTCGACACAGGTGTTAATAGTGATACTTATTAAGGTTCCTATACATGTATTGTAGCACAGCATCCACAGGCCCAGCTGAATAGTCTATTTTGCTTGGGAAGGTTCCTAACTGAGTGAAATGACCTGGATCCATTAATGTAGCCACAATGAATTCTTTAACTGTTAAGGAAAGGAGCTTCAGAGCTTCCTTCTTGTCTCCTTTAGCAAAGGAAACACTGGACCATCCTTTACGAAAGGAAAGGAAGTAATGCCGTCACATGATTCCTTGTGGCAGCAGCAAAAAAATCAACACACGGGGAAGTCGGTAGCGTAGTGGGTTAAGTGGCCGCCCTGTGTGTGGAGGCTATAGTCCTCGCTGCAGCTGGCCCCGGTTCGAATCCCGCATCGGACAGCTAATTTACTGCGTGTCACTCCCCCTCTCTCTGCTTCCTGTCTATCTTCAGCTGTCCTATCATAAAAGGCCAAAAAAATTAATAAATCAACACACAGTGGGTCATTCACAACCAGACTTTACAAAGAAAACATCAGTTTATTAGACAGATGTGATATAAAAAACATTGTTCTGCTGTTGACTGTGGAGCTGTTCAAGTTTGAAAGACTTTCCCGAAGTTGCTGTAAAATGTTTTTTTGGGTACATTTTTATATCTCCAATGAAACAAACAGTAAGAGGGCACAGGGAGTATTATCTGAGATGATGATGTTTTGTAGTCCATCTTCTGAAGTTTGTAGTTTTACCAAAGATCATGTCAATAACATAAAGTCCTTAGGAATTCTCCTTCACATCTTTTCTTGAGATCATGATGTTTTACATCGAGGTCCAGGGAAAGTGGTTGGGAAAGGACTTTAATTAGTATCATTGGTAACACCTGTGTTTACTTTTTCACGTCAACGTGGCTGTTGTAGATAATCCTTTGCAGGGTTCACGCTTTTGAATTTTTATACTGTATAATGATGAAATGTTTTGTAAGTTTTGTATATATTTAAATACTTCGGCACACTGTATATTTATTTTTTGATAAAATTTCATGCAGCCAAAGAGTTTTTTTTAAGTCTTACGTCTGCCCTGAAGCAGATCGACAGAGGGCTCAAAGTTTACTGCTGTTTCTGTGGAGTTTTACTGTCTTAATAGAAGCTTAAAATCTATGCAAGGAAGGTACAGCCAGCTCAGTGAAATATGAATGTAAAACATGATTTACGCATCTAGTTTCAGTGCTTTCCAACAAAGGAATGACTTTTGTACATTATGATTGCAAAATAATTAAAAAGGTGTACACGACTATGAATAACTAAAAAAGCAAGTGGAGGCGTTTTCTCACATTTTGTTTTGTTCACCTCATCTCACCATTGTGGCATTCAGGTAGCATCCACTGTACTGTAGATCATCACTGATGTAAGATCGACTCTTTTTGTTCCATGTGAGGTATCCAAAGGGAAAAACGGTGAAAAGCAATCGATGTGTTGTAGATTAAATTCAAAGTGAATGTCTTATTGAATCAAGTTTAATAAAAAAAAATGCTTAAACGCTCATTTCTACTGTGCAATTTGATTATTTTAATATATAATTTATGAACGTAGGGCTGATTTTCAACATGCCTGATGTTTTCTTTGGATGTGTGACGGTCTGCACTTGTGACTAAAACATTGCCAATTAAACAGAGCCTTACTCAAGAGATTTATTTAATCATACTTTTTTAGAACAAGCATAGCATTTACATGGGATTATAAACGTCCTCAATCTATATAAAAAGCTATCGCATTGAAAATATCACTCTTCGTGGATCCTAAAGGACTCAAAACAGCAAATTAAGGAGTTGTGATGAATGCTTTCAAAAGATCTCTACTGGAAAAAACACTAAATACAGAGTTAGCATCGATATACATGTCAAAAGTGTTTATTCCACCTCAGTCGAATGTTAAGCGAAAGGTTTTCTCCTGCTCCTTGCGCTGGTTGTCACACAGTTTGGACACTTCCTCCACTCTCCTCTGCAGGAGGACAGAGTTCTGGTCGATCCACTGAAGTGAATCCATGTGGGTGTTGAGAATTTTACAGATCTGCTGAAGCTGAGGAAGAAAGAGAGAGAGAGAAGAAGTTTAATTTGCAACAAATATACCAAAGCATGTTCACAAATACGTCACGGGAATCATCTTACTGGGTCACTGGTATCTGCTGGGCCGCTGGATGTGTTCAGGTGCTCGATGATCTCCTTCAGGTCCTGCGACATCCTCTTCAGCTGAGCGTCCACGTTCTCGGCGAGCTTGTACGTTCTTTCCCGTTCCTCGTCCGTGTTCTGCATGTAGATGGTTCCGCTTTGCTCTTTCACCGACTCCTCGAGCGGGCACAGCAAGTCCTCGAGCTCCTTCTGTTGGGACAGGATGAAATCCAACTCCTGGTTTAGCCTCCTCTGGTCCAGCTTCACCTTCTCCATCTCCTTATGCAGAGCTGTGATCTTCTCGCCGTTCTCCACCAGCATGCGGTCCCAGGCGTTCACCTGAGTCGCCTGCTGTAAGAAATGTCTCTCTTGGTCCTCGAGCTCCAGACTCCACTTGTTAATGAGGCCCTCTAGCTGGGCGTAGGTCATCACCGGAGGAGCGGCGGTCGTAGTGATCGTTGTGGCTATTGCGGCCGTTGTGGCGCTTGTGCCGGATGCAGGTTTGAGCCCAAGTGAAAAGCCTAAAGCAGAACCGGTTGTAGCAGCTGCAGCTGTGGAAGCAGGGGCGAGGGCAGCAGCGGAGGTGGTGCTTACTGCCCCCAGAGGCTTGAGCATAAAAGCCAGACCTCCACCTGCTGCTGTAGTTGTCGCAGCGGCAGTAATGCTCGGAGCTGAAGTTGGAGCTGCGCTCAAAGTAAAGCCTGTACCCGGTACAGTGGCGACAGTAGGTGCAGCAGCTGTAGGGATGGGTGAAGCAAAGAGAGACGGGCCTGACGTTGGGGCTGCCTGGGTCGCTGCAGGAGGAGCTGGAGTTGATGAGGGTTTAATCCCAAAGGCGAATCCTCCTCCACCTGGAGCTGCTGTGGTTGCAGCTGTGAGGGCTGGCTGGGTTTGGGGCTGGCTGCCCAAAGTGAGATTGGATGGAGCAGTGGTACCAAAGCTGAAGCCCCCTCCTCCTCCTCCTGCAGGGGCTGCAGCAGCAGCAGGGGCTGCAGCTGTGGTCATCTGGACCTTGTTTGCTCCAAAGCTGAATCCTCCGAAGGAGAGGCCGCCTGCCCCGGTGGGTGCTGTGGTTGCGGCTGTCGGTGCTGGTACTGCTGCAGCGGGTTGGGGTTGAATTTGAGCCGCAGTCCCAAAGGCGAAGCCCCCTCCTCCTCCAGCTGCTGCAGGGGCGGCAGTGGTGGTCTGTGCAGATAAACTGGTGCCCAGGGTGAACCCTGACCCTGCGGCGCCTAAGGCGAGCCCTGCTGCTGCTGCCGCGGTGGTTTGTGGAGCTGCACCCAGGCCAAAGGCGTTGGTTTGGGCGGCGGTGGGGGTCCCAAATGAGAACCCACCTCCTGCTGGTGCCGGTGCCGCTGCTGCTGTGCTCTTCGCTGGGGTGCCGAAGCTGAAAGAGCCGGCAGGGTTGGCGGCTGGCTGAGCGGCAGTGCCGAAGGTGAAGCCGCCTCCGGAGGCTGCGGGCGGGGCGCTTGTCATCCCGAAGCCGGTGCCGGGAGCCGCCGGTGCGGCGGCGGCGGCGGCGGTCTTCTGAGTCCCGAAGGCAAAGCCCGTGTTGGCTTGTCCGAAGTTGAATCCTCCGCTCATCTTAAAAATATCAACAAACAAGCTAACGGGACAAAATGGTTACTTCCTCGCGGCGGCTTTTTTGGCGGGCCGCGCGCACAAGTTTGGCCCAACTGAAGTCACGAGCGCGAACAGCGTCTCTGCTGCGACGGCTCCACGGACGTTATCCGTTAATTAAGTGAACCACGCGTTTGTTAACGTTACCTCGAGCCGGGCGGCCAACAAGAAGACTAACAACAACTCATCGTTCAAACAACGTGGCCCGCTGCGCTCACCGCTTCACGCAGGCATCTCCGAGGCTGCCTAAAAGGAAGTGACGGCAGTTAGGACCACAGACATTTAGACGCGCTTAGCCCTGAGTTTTGTCTGCCAGCGCACAAGCCCCGCCCACACAGACCCAAACTGAACTGTGATTGGCTGTCTGCCTGAAAGACTAAACTCAGGAATGCAAGGTAACATAGTATCTACCAAAGAGTTTAAAGATAGAAATCCTCCAGACTCTGCGACCAGCTAAAACAAAATATTAAAACAGCTATCTGATAAAAAACGGTTTGACATCGATGTCAAATATTAAAACACAGTATTGTAAAATGTACAAAAGCCAAAGACTAAAACATACGGAGCTAATAATGTTTTACGAATCGAATAATTACAATTTATGACATTATATCATTGTAAATGTTGTTATTTTTACAGCCAAACAAAAAGAATACGTAGTTACTAAAAATTAATTTAAAATTAATTCACATCCGCCTTTTTATTTTCTTCATTTTCTTCTTTTTTTACAATATTATTACCACCACTATATAGAGTATATAATATATATATATAGATATATAATTTATTTTTAAGGGGGGGGGGGGGGGGGAGGGGAAGGGGGAAAGGGGGGGGGGGAGGGGAGGGGGAGGGGGAGGGAAGGGAGGGGGGGGGGGGGAAAGGGGGGAAGGGGAAGAAAGAAGGAGGGAAGGGGGGGGAGGAGGGGAGGAGGGGAAAAGGGGGAGGAAAGGGGGGAGAGAGGAGGAGGAGGGGAGGAAAAGGAGGGGGGGAGGGGAGGAAGAAAAAAGGGAAAAAAGGGGGGAGGAGAAAGGGGGGGAAGGGAGGGAAGGGAAGAGAGGGAGGGGGGAGGAAGGAGAAGGGGATATTTTTTAATTTTTTTTCAATACATTAGGTTCACAAAAAATAATTTAAGGGAATACATGCACAATATCAGTAGAGCAAGAACAACCAAGGAATGAAGAGAGATAAAAAAATAAGAATTAATTAAAATAGAATAATAATAATAATAAATAATATAATAATAATAATAATAATAGGTAATAATATAATAATAATAATATAGGAATACAAATAAAATACCACCACTATATTTTTATATCAATAAAGTTTTTTTAAAACGATCTTCGGCACAAACGTCTCTATCTTGTTGTCGTCATGACTCTCTGGGTACCTGCACAGGCTTCACGCTGTGTCAACATCAAAGATCCAGCAACGAGCAGATGAAGCAACGACTGATTTATAAACATTTTGACAGTTTCTTTGATTATGGATGTTCAAATTTCACCAAATCAATCAATAAAAAACCGTTACATTTAACGGCCCGTGCGCACGCGAGCTGCTAAAGTTAGCCCCGGGTGCTAATGTCAACATAGATTAGCTGACAGCAGGTTTGAAGTGTGACTGCGTGACGAGCTGCGGAGGATTCAACTTAAAAGTGACATTTCTGTCCGTGTTTAACAACATCAGCGTCCGCCAGAGCGAGCCGGCGCCGGGCCTGTCAGCATGCGGATCTTACGGTTCCTGCGGAGCAGCGTGTCCATCGGGAAGGACATCGACTACTACTCCAAGTTTTCACCCTCTCCTCTGTCAATGAAGCAGTTTCTGGATTTTGGTGAGAGAGTAATGATCCAAACACAAATGTGCAGTCACTTCATGTTTAATGAGCCTTCTCATAATGAATTATTGTTTAATTAAAAAAAGGAAACACACAAACTCACAGTGTTTGTTGAGTTAGGTCTGACAGCTGATTTTAAACTCATTTCTGGGTGCTGAATCCAAAGAAAAATACTGTACTTCACAGATATGTGCTTGTTTGTTGAATCCTTGTGAATTTTAAAATCTGCATCAGAGCTGTCACTGCCTTCTTCAACATCTCTCAGATCTTCTAGAGGAGGTGGCTGTTCAAAAACTAGAGTTTCAGCTGAATGAGGCATTGGTCTTATAGCTGACGGTAGATTAAGATATTCTGTTTTACTTTTATTTTTCTTGTTAAATTCTGATAAAACAAAAGTAACCACATGCCAACTTTTCACCTGTTCCTTTGGTCCACATGTGTAAACTCTTCTGACACACTGCTTGCACACTTTGTGAGGGTGCTCCCATGACGTCACAGAGTTTTATTTTAAAATATGCTTGTTTGACAAATGCACTGATGTTTGCTTTCCTCTGACTTGGAATGGTGAAACTAGCACAAATATAGCAAAAGGAGTCAGGGTTCAGGAGCAGACCTGATCTGGAACAAAAGAAATATATACCTATGTAAATAATCAGAAGTACTTTATTAATCCCCATAGGGAAATTGTTTAAATAAAACACTAAGATGTAATAGTTACAAGCTTTGAAAACTACAAAAACAGCATCAAACCAAATAGAACTTACACCGGTATGCCCATGGTTACAAGGTTAAGAGAAAAGCCAGCACAGATCCTCTTCATTCTACTATGCCAGCTCTCTGTTTGCAGATATTGATAGTACTGACCTATCGGGAGCTGCACACACCTCTCACTGCACTCATCTATCTATCTATCTATCTATCTATCTATCTATCTATCTATCTATCTATCTATCTATCTATCTATCTATCTTTTGTATTTTCATGTTTATTTCTTTTGCTTGCAGTGGAAAAACACAACAACAAAAAAGCCAAATCTAAGATATTTTAATGCACCATACATATTTATAAATCATTATCCTAATTCTGTGTTCAACAAGTATACAGCATTGTGTTTGTGAACCAAATATACCTTAGACTTCAGAAAAAATATAGTTTTGTAAATCTTCTTGAACTAAATAATATTTGTTCTTTGTTTATGTTCCGTGTTCAAATTATTCCGCATATTGACCTTTCATGGTTGTACGAAAACAAAGATTCCTATTCTTTCCTCCTACCTGGAAGTAAATCATTTTCACTTCATACATTTAGACAGTAAGAGTCGCACAGTGCGGAGTACAAACTGCAGTATGTAAACATGCAGGAGCCGTCTCATATAACTTGTTACGTTAGTTTGTATTGTTCTTAGTGGTTCAGCTCACCAAACAGACGTCATCAAACTAACACAGAGGGCGGACAGTCGTGCGTGGAGGTATCTGTATTTTATATCACAGCATTGATGTAGTGTATATTATGATAGAAAATGCTTTGCTTTCATTTTATTCATGCAGAAATCAAATATTGACATAAAGTAATCTGACAACATCGCTCACAACGTCCTAGAGACAGCTACCACAGTAAAAACTGTACGTTACAGTCGGTAAATTAATGTTGTTTCGTGATGTATTGAAATTGAAATTGAAAATTGATACAGAAAACTCAATTTGGGGTTCAGTATCTTGCTCAGTGACACTTCAACATGCAGCCAACATGAGCCGGCGATTGAACCGCCGACCTATGATAACAGATTAATGAGAGATTTGTGATGTTTCTCTGTGTGTTTATACCCTTCAGGCTCGGGAGATGCATGTGAGAAAACATCGTTCGCCTTCCTCAGACAGGAGTTACCCGTGAGGTTGGCAAACATCATGAAAGAGATCAACTTGTTGCCCGACAACTTACTGAGAACTCCCTCAGTCCGGTTGGTGCAGGGCTGGTATGCAGGTTTATTTTCTTTCTCCTATTGGCTTAATCATCTCTCAGATTACACCAACGCCTGCGAATGGATAGTGATAACTGTTTTTTTTCCACCTGCAGGTACATGCAAAGTCTTGAGGAAATTCTCGAGTTCAAAGACAAAAACGCGGACAGTGAAAAAGTGACATACGAGTGAGTGAATGAAAACTTTACACACTACGAGGTCTGTTTTATTCTGCATGCTTCGCTGTAATCGACGTGTCTTTTGTTTAGTTTCACAGACGCGGTGATAAAAATCAGAAATCGACACAATGATGTCATTCCCACCATGGCTCAGGGAGTCGTCGAGTACAAGGAGGCCTACGGCACGGACCCGGTCGTCAGCCAGAACGTTCAGTATTTCCTAGATCGTTTCTACATGAGCAGGATATCCATCAGGATGTTGCTCAACCAGCACAGTGAGTAGATCCTCTCTTGCTTCATAAAACATTTTAAACTATAGTTGCACTTCAAGTCAACGCCCTCACAGCACAGTGTTCATTTTTGCAATGACATTATGACGTTTCAGTGTCAATTTATCACACAAACAGTCCTGGTCCAGTCCAGTCTTGATTTTGTTGGTGCATCACTGCCACAAACCACACCCAGACATGTTTTCTGGTGTCATTTAATTTGGAAAAGAACTTGAAGTGACTTGTACTCTATCTGCGCCCTCACCTGAGTGAATTGTTTAAAGGCAAAGAGACAAAATAAAACTGGTTTTCCTGGATGAAGGTGAAATATGAGGATGATTAAAAAAAAAAACAAGCTGAACAAGGTCATTGTTAGATAATTAGAGAGAACACGCCCAGGGCAAGATCAAAAGGTTGGCACAGAACTTTCAGTTCAACAGAACACATCATGTCTTGGTTTCTGGTAACAGTTTTGTTGTTTTCTTTAGATGTTAGTGACATAAAATAATAAAACGTAAGTGTAAAAGATAAGAAACAAAACTGAGAAAAAGGCTCCTGTGTATTGAAGATTAACGAGTGCAGAGCTGGAGCGTTTTAACTTTAACCACGGCCTGAATTTTGTGGACAAGACGGAGAGATGTTTGAACTGTGTTGTGTGTCAGAAAACGAAACAAAGAAATGATTTACAGAAAGATACACAAGTCACCAGTTCCTGATTACAGTATGCGTTAGGTGAAAACCTGAGGGTCATTTAAAGGCCTTATACAGTTGATAAATTGAATATCTTTGGATTTGGGAACAAACTGTGACATTTTCTAGGTGAAATGATTCATTAATAGAGAAACATACATCCACAGGCAGTGCGTGGTAACAACCCACATGTGTTTCTATTCCAGCTCTCCTCTTCGGTGGGAAGGTGAAGGTGAACCCGGCACATCCCAAACAGATCGGCAGTATTGATCCCCACTGTCGTGTCAGCGAGGTTATCAGAGGTGAGCTTGTCGTCATAAATATTTGATCTGTTCAGGAACATCCTGTGACGAGCTCGATCGAGTATTCATTTGTGTCCTTTTCTCGTAGATGCGTACGAAAACGCACGAAACCTTTGTGATCGGTACTACATGAACTCTCCTGAGCTGGTGCTGGAGGAATTCAATGGTAATTAAAATGACATGATGTCTTAAGCACTTTAAATGGTATCCTTGGTGAATAAATTAACATTTTTCTGATCAGTTTAATCAAATTTTTAATCGTCTGTTTGTGCTGACAGTCAAAGAGCAGGGAAAACCCGTCACTGTGGTCTACGTTCCATCTCATTTGTACCACATGGTGTTTGAACTTTTTAAGGTAGGACTCAATTTCAAACTCAAATAATTGGACTGCTGGTTCTTCCATGATACAGTTTTTACATGTTTTATATGTTGCCCCTCTCGTGGTGAACGCAGAACGCCATGCGAGCCACCATGGAGCTGTACGGCGATGCCATGGAGTATCCCTCCATCCACGCACAGGTCGCTCTGGGAACTGAAGATCTGACAGTGAAGGTAAAGCAGCACCAGAACTCACCAGTGAAAATGAAGATTTAAAACATGAAAATATACTGTTCGTCTCCAGGTGAGCGATCGTGGAGGTGGCGTGCCGCTGCGCAAGATTGACCGGTTGTTCACCTACACGTACTCCACAGCTCCCCGACCCAGCATCGACGGGTCCAGAGCTGCTCCTCTGGTCAGTATTCCTCATGTATGATCGCTACGGTGTGAATGAGTTTGGATGGACGTGAGTCCACGTTGATCCAACCATCAAAATACCAAACCATGGACTTTTCCACAACAGACTTGTGTTATTAATAACAACATGCTCGTGGAACTGGGACACCTAAATGGATTGCAGCCGTCGTTAATGTTACTAATCACGTCTGTGATGTGCTGCTATGACAAGTTAAATCCTATGTTAACTCTTCACCGCCTCCCATTTGTGTTTCTGGTGTGTTCATCTTCTCAGTCACTTGTAAACAACTTGTATAACAATGAAAGTGAACCTGAAACTGCGCGAACTTCCTCCATAACTTATAAAACTTGATTTGCAAGGGCAAAGATCTAAGACTGTACTCGTGTATAGTGGGACTCGACCAAACTGATTCCAACCATGTGGTTCTTGAGTTGTTGACGAAATCCAAAATGTAACATTTCTACAGAAGCACAGTTTATCTTTGTGAATTATATTGATGCTGAATTAACAATAAAGACTGTCGACGTGTGACTTAATCTGTTTAACGGTCACGTAATGAATCGTTCAGATGTCATACTGTATTTCTTAAACCCGCACAGTGCAGGGAGCTTTAGTTTTAATCCAAACAGCTAATATGTTTATTTTTTTTTAACATTTTGTCAACTGTACAGAAACGTCAGGTAACTGTTAAGTATGATCAGTGTTCAGAAATATATTCATCCAAGGTAGATGAAGACTGTTAATGTAACGCCTGTAAAGACACATGTAGTTTTAAGTCTTAGTGCTGTTCCTGGAGTGACTCTGGTCCAATCAAATTACTTCGTCTGAACCAACTGTTGTATAAAAATCAATGCCAGATCGATAATTTCTGTCAGATTATTGATTTCTCTGTAAGTAGCCTTGTAATGAGGGAGATAATTTACCCCTTTATGGTGATTAAACGCTGTAAATTACCCCCAGCGACCACATCAGACTGTTCGTGAGTGGATGGAGTTGTGATTGAATCGACCTTTCAGTTCAGCTTTACAGTTCATTCTTGTCTCGTCTTTAAACTGTTTTTATTTTGCACTTTGTTTTTGTCCAGGCTGGTTACGGGTACGGCCTGCCCATCTCTCGACTGTACGCCCGGTACTTTCAAGGTGACCTGAAGCTGTACTCTCTGGAGGGTTACGGAACTGACGCTGTGATCTACATTCGGGTGACTTATTTTTATACTAACTGTGTCTCTCTCTCTCTCTCGCACACAAGGAAGCATGCATTCTTTACATCCTCTATTATAACTTTTCTCTCAATCTTGTGCTAGGCACTCTCCACCGAGTCCATCGAGAGGCTCCCCGTCTACAACAAGTCCGTGTGGAAACATTACAAGACGATCCACGAGGCGGACGACTGGTGTGTCCCCAGCAAAGAGCCCAAGGACATGACAACATTTCGCAGTGTCTAGATGTGAACGACGGCAGTCCGGTAGCAAAGTGTGCGAGATGAGAAGGTGTGTGTGTGTGTGTGTAGATTTCCTTGTACAGAAAGAAAAGAATAAAAGATCAAAGTTTTAGTGCCATATTACACGTAGAACAACAGATTTAAAAGACGTACTTTTACTGGTGGACCGAGAGGAATCAGGACCAGGTTTCTAGAAAGCCACATTGTTCCTAAAGTAAAGATCTTCAAAGCTGTTACTGAAAGCTTTTTTTTAAAAACATAACCACATGATTCATTAAGGAGCCCTTTAAATATGGTTATTAAAGAACTGTGACGATGTAGCTATCTTTAAATGATGTGTAAACATGATGACAGAGTATCTGTGATACGCTGAAATCAGTTTTTTAGAGGCTTTGAGAACAAAAATCTCAGGACAGAAAATCTTAAAACCTCGCCGACTGAAGCTCTCTGCGTGGTTCGATGCCAAGAGGAAAACTGGAAAAATGTTTTTAGTAGTTTGGCTGAACGATGTTTTGTAAGTGTCTTTACAAACGTTGGTTTACGTTCTTCTCTTTATTTGCGTTGCTGCTTTTATTTTTGCTGAAAGTGTAAGTTTGTTACAGTGTGCTGTGCTGTGTGAGGTTTGTGAGAAAAGTTGTTAGAGAAGTGGTTGCTGCTTGTTTTTTTTAAATCTGTCGGGGGCTTCGTTGTTTTCATCGAGGGCATTTCTTCTCCGTGCGATCAAAAAAAAAAAAAAAAGTATTGATGGATTTTCAGTTTTCATCCTAAAGTGTGTTAATTTGCAAATGAGGTACTGCAAATCTGAAACAAGATGAACCATGTTTGTGTCACAGTATAAGAGAGCTAAGTACAGTATTGGGGCTGCTGTTAAATAAGCTATAATTCATATTTTCCATGTTACACTAAAACAGTCATGCTGCATGTTCAGTAAAAAAGAATATTTCAATCACAGTTTCTTATTTGTGTCAAAGATCTTTGTGTTAATGAAGTGATGGTGGAAACAGATTTCTTTCTGTCACTGTCAGTGGCACTGTGTGGCAGTGTGAAAGCTTCACAGGTTTGAATCCCAGGGATACAACAAATTTCTCTTTTGGGTCTCGAGCTGAAATGTGTCAGTTTGCAGTTGTCACTGTAAATGCAAATGATCTGAAGCAAAGAGGAAGCGGACACACCACGTAAAGTGAAAATTAGTTTATTGATGCTGTGTGTACCAACAAATGTTTCTCTGATTCGGAAGGTGTGAAAACATGATTTTCTTTGCACTCCGACACGTCGCGTTCCGTACAGAACACGGCATCACGCTCGGGAAGAAGAAAGGAAGCACTTCGGTTTGGCTGCGCACAGTTCATCGCTCAGCCTCACATTTATACACGACGCTGTGCTCCCGACTCACGCAAGTCCTTGTCATAGGCACAGCTCACTGTCTAACGGACCGGTGAGGCGTACGTGTAGCAGACCCGCATGCTGTGTGTGTGTGTATTTACATGGAGCGTCGTGGTACCATCTCAGCGACACACAGCCAGAGTCAGGGACAGCAGCAGCAGCGTTCACCTCGTCCCTACTTGATTTGTTTGTTGCCTTTTCATTCAGCAAAAACGACGGCCAAGCTATTCTACTTAGTAGAAAAATGTAGAGAGTATAAAATGAACAATGGTGTTTAAGTAATAAAAAAAAAAAGATGCAGTTAATAGGCACATGTATAAAACTTATTTATACATTTAAAACCTTGTCGCCCATTGAAGCTTAAAAGACAAATATAGTGCTTTTATCTGAACTGTACAATCACCGTTCCTGCAAAAGACTTGTACATGGAAACAGGCAAGTTATACTAGCAAAAATATAAAATGCTGAAAAAGCAGTATACGTTTGACTTCCATAGGTTAATGTGTGCATGATCTGCAACAGCTACAGACGTTTCATAATAACAGCTTCTAGCTTTTTAGTGGTAAAAAAAATGTTAGGATTCCTTTTTGGTCACAAACCCAACTTTGTTTTTGACATTCCCCATCTTTCGGTTAAAAACGCTTCAAGCTGATTTGTTAAAATATTTGAGAGAAACAGTGATGACAAGAGAAACGGGATGCTACAGCATGAGTAGGAATCATAACTGGCTCCTCAGTCGGCACAGGTTCACTCCTGGCAGTCATGTTCTCTGGTTGCGACACCATGCGACATGAATGTCATGGCACCAAAAATATATATATATATTTAAAAAAAGAAAAAAGATTTCTGATGGTTCTGCTAGTGATGGAGTTTATGAGTTAGACAGAGCTGCTTCCTCAGCAGACAGAGTCCGTACTGACTTGAAGTCTCCCACTGCGTCGAACCTCCTTCTCTTTTTTCTCCCTCTGTTTGTCCAGCTTCTCCTGAGCTTTACGCAGATCCTTCAGCTTCTTCTTGATGGTCGAGCGGTCGCTCTGACTCGACACTCCGAGTGCCTGAGAGAAAAAAATATGAACAGATATAAAACAACACATTAATGCCAACATACATCTTAAATATAACAATAGCTAAGGACCAAATAAAGCTGCAATTCATCTGCACGGTCAGAAAATTGTATAAAACATCTACAAATTATTAGAGAAATGAAAAGTTCCTGGAGCTGATATGATTTCAGATTGCTTGTTATTTCCAGACAACAATGCAAAACCTTTATATTTATTTATATTAGAGTGAGAACTATTCACATTTGAGAGCTGGAGCCATTTTAATAATTCATATATAGTGACATCATCAGAGTTCAATATTCTTGTGATAACATTTTCTTTAATATTCATTTTAAATATTACTAGCTGCTGCTGATAAGAGGAAAAAATACTTCTGGCCACAAGGTGGCAGTCAGAGTCTGACAAGGCCAGGTTAAATAATGACTTCTGCACAAACAGGCCTTGTGTGATAAAAAATAAAAACAAATACAAACATAACATTACTCCATTATTTCATTATCATGTAAAGTAAATGATATCATCAGGTGCTATTTCTTTTTTTACCTTCAGCTTGTCACTGTCCAGTTGCAGGAGCTGCTGGCCGTCCACTCCCTTAGCTGTGAATTCAGGTGTGTATTGGTCCATATTCATGCCCATCAACCAGTGACAGACCTGCTGATTGGTCCATTCAGAGACAGGCCGGTTCTGCCACTGATACTCTTTTCCTATAGCTACCGGTTCATCATCCAAAGTCTGCAGGGGACACAGACAACACCAGCAGATATTAGAAGAACAAACACACTGTTGTGAAAGTCTGAGCGGGTTCAACCAAATGTTTCATGTCATGAACTCTCAAAAGGAAAAAGATTATCATGTCTAGTGCATGGGGGAAATAAATCCATATAAACAGCAGCCATACGATGCCATGTACTATATGGATCAACAAACAAAAAGTAGTGCAACTGCTGCTGAACACAAACTGTGTGCAGTGCACAAATTTCCCAAGCTAGCACTGAGAGAACAAGCGTGCAATGACAGCAAAACACCAGAAACATTCTCAGATCAAATGAGATGCTGAAACACCGCTGAGCAGGCAGCAGAGCAGTCGACTTTGTTCTGTGGTCTGCCAAAGCTTGTAAAGGACATGAAGCACTGGTTTGACGGTTCTAACAGATGCAAAAGTTCAAACTATTAACATCACAGCTGACTTATGAAAAGCTGATCTGCAAGACTGGCTTTAACACAAAACAAAACAGCTTTGACACGCACACACACACACACACACACAAACATGCAGCTCTCTTCTATCCTCTCTGCATTCACAGTTTTATCTCAGCTATGAAAGGGGAGGGGGGCTCAAAGAGCATGCTTGAGAATGTCCCCTTTCAGCTGCATCAAGGCGTCCCACACGGCTTTTGTGACTGCGCAAGAAGGAGAGCACTCACCTCGCTGGAAGAGAAGATTAAAGTGTGTGAGCGCCCAGACAGATTGGGTTCAGCAACTAACCCAGAGATCTCTGTACTGGGACTGGCAGGATTAGAATCATCTATGACTGAAAAACTCTGGAACAAGTGGAAACAAGGAACGCATTTACTAAAGTAGCACATCACCAAAGAACAAGTTCTTTACTAGGAGAAGCAAACTAACACAACGCTACAGGTGTGAGGGGGAGGTGCAGTGCTGTTTCCAAAAGGACTCTGATTATTTGATGTATTATTTTAACTGTGGCAGCTTGTTGATTTGAGCAATTAGTGATTTTTAAAGACGTGAAAACAAGGCAAAGGGAGTATCTACTGAAACCAATCCACCACCAAAACTACATCAGCCACCTCTAAACCACAACAACTAACACTACGACTACTCGTGAAAACACACATTTCAGGTATGGGGTAATGTTGTTATGATGCACAGTTTCAAAAATTTAACTGTCTTTTTTTTTTTCAGACACACATGTGGGTTAAATTTGGACCAACACTGTTCACATCTGCAGGCTGGTGCATCAGCTATGTACAAGTTCATACGGAGTAGTGTGAGAATTACAGGTCGCACAATATGAGTTAGTCACAACGTAGAGGTTAGTGTCGACTTCACACACAAATCACCAAACAAACTTCAGATTAGCTGGTGCTAACGAGCCTGAGAAACTACTTTTGTCTTGATCCGTTTCCTCTAATAGAAGCCACGAGGCTCTCTGAATGTGGATAGAAGTAACATCGGATAACGTAAGCTTCTTATAACACTACCACATACCCACTACGAAAGCAGCAGTGAATTATTCATTGGATAAGTTGAGGTGAATAATTACAAATCGCAGAGCTACATTTGTTAGTATCGCTCTACCGTGTGGTCTAAGATCAAGAGTAAAAACATAAATGTGTATACTGTACCAAATCTAATGAGCGACTGAATAAAGAGGACCAGGAGAGGTTTGTCTGTTTAAAGGAAACACGGTAAAGTGAAATGAATGTCCAGGCAGCGAAGCACTGAGAAAAACTACCATAGTGTACACAGCAGCAAACTCCAAACTGCTCTCTTAGTATTCATGTCTTCTTGGTTCAGCCTGTCTTGAACTCATTAAACAGCATCGTGGGAACACAGGCCCGGCCGCAGCCTGTGCAGCACTTAGCAAGGCGCTTCGCTGGATGTGTTTGATGTGTCACTA
This sequence comes from Larimichthys crocea, assembly GCF_000972845.2. Taxonomy (NCBI): domain Eukaryota; kingdom Metazoa; phylum Chordata; class Actinopteri; family Sciaenidae; genus Larimichthys; species Larimichthys crocea. The sequence goes on from NC_040028.1 coordinate 14,637,644, forward strand.
CTTGCAAAGTCATTGAAAAGCCACCAAATGCCTCCCCACTAGCTTCACATACGGATCCAGTTACTGCAGCCTTTGCGTGCTGTAGCTTAATTGGGGAGCTGTTCAATGAAGGCACGTGTCTAGAAACATAAGCCCAATATGTGTCTACTAGTTTTACCCCTTCGAAGAAGAGAAGAATATATTATGATATGACAATGGAGAAGAGACAATAAGTGTCTCACGGCCGGCCAAGAGAATGACTGAGACAGATTGAGTTCTTGACCCCACTGATGTTATTTAACACTACATGAATGAGACACCTGAAATGAAATATAACTAATATTTCATTAACGTGCTTGGATACTCTTCATGTCCAGTGTTTATCCTCATGTCAAGTTACATACTTTATTCTTGCGATCCTGGCTTTGCTCACTGCTAGTCTCAGTTGCAGTGTACGGCAGGCTGCTGCTGGAGGAGGACGGCTCTCTGTCTCTTTCCCTCTCCTTGTCTCCAAACCAGGAGAAGGGCATACAGGTCGGGATGGAGGTCATTGAATCTGCAGGAGACAGGTTCCCTCCAGACTCCTCCAGTAACTCTGCTGATCCCCTAGGCATTGAAGAAAGAGGAAGATATGGTTCTCCACACGCTGATTCATACGTAACAGCTTAATACATGATGTGTTGCATTAAAAATGACTCGTAAGTGATATCCATCTGATATCTGACATCTGGAATATTTGTCACCTTTGTTATAAATCAAGTTGAGTATAACATACCTGCTGTCCAAAGACGCTCTCATCGCCTCCTTGTCATGTTTTTTCCCTTTTCCACCTGACTTCCTAAGTCCTCTGTTGATGATCAGTAACATTATTTTAGTTAGTAAACAAATGATGGTGACCTGGAAACAAATGACAGCGATCGCTATGGACTCTTACCCAAAGTCTGGAAATCGTCTTTTAGATTTTCCTGTGGGTGAGGCCTCATTAAGCTCCTCTGAAATCAAACAATAATCGGGCTCAGTAACGATGCAGCAGAAAGCGTTTGTATTGCAGCCATCACATTTGCTCCTGCGTACCTTTGAGGTCTTTGCCTTTGCTTTTGGACTCCCGCTTCTTGACATTGCGCGTCACACCGGAGGGGGAATGTGGTGACGGGGAGTCTTTTGGAGGGGACAAAGAAGGACTCCCGCTGCTTTCAACGCTGTCTCCCAGTGAGGCTGACAAAGACGGGCTGCTGGACAGCTCTGCCTTACTCTTGGATCCATCTTTGCTCTCTGCTGAATCGTCTTTCTGTCCATTCCCAGGGTAGCAGATGGGCACCGGGAGGGACAGGCTCTCCTGCATGGACCGCCTCCTCCTGGGAGACTCCGGCTCCTCCTGATCCTCCTCTTCTTCAGTTTCCTGTGGGGCCCAGAACTAATTATTTACAAGGACAATACAAGGAAGAGGGGATTTGAACTATTTATATAACAGAAGGCACCGCTCCTCAGCTCTGATTGGCTCAGTTACGTACGCATACACTGTACATGAAACACCTGTCACACTACAGTCGAACTAAAATAAGGCTGGAAAAATACTTGACTTACTCCAGGTGTTATCAGATTAACTTACTGTAGAGCAGCTGTAAGTATTTAACTTTGGCTGCTGACATGAATCCAACCTTGTTCACTGTGATTAGTCAGCTCATGTAAACAAAGTTGTGTTTCAAGTTAAGTTCTCAACTTCTATAAGAAACAGACACCACTGTGTTTTGTAACTAGTCATTTCACCCTCAAGATAGCGTGAACATGCCCTAATGATAATGAGGTTTCATGTTTCATTTTAATACATCTAGCCTCAAGAGGCGGACTCTAAAATCTGATTATATGCTAATACAACACAGGACCTTAGTTTCCAGAAGATTAAGTGATGAATCACTATCGTGTGCTGTTGGCTGACCTGAGAGTGACTTGAAGTCACTGCGAGGCTCTCCTTCAGTTTGCTGCGTGATGGAGGCTGACGTTTGGCTTTCTGAGCCAGCAGGCCTTTAGCTCTGTGTGCACTGGTGTCCAGACGCTCAGTCTCAGGAACAAACTCACTCCAGTCTTTTTCTACACAAGAGGGAAAAAAACAAACAGAATAAATAAGACACTGTGCTCTTTTTAATTATTTACCAGGGTTACTGGGGTTGATGAATTGTACTTGTGAATGTTTTACAGATCACACAATAAAACCATGACGTAAACTTCCTTTTAAAACTCATTTAAACTCTAGTAAACCTTTGTACCTAGTAGTGAGTCAACAGATTGCGTGTTGGTGATTGGGTCCTGGCTGCTTAATCTTTTATCTGCTGCTGAGTCTTGACCAGTCTGACGGTCTACAACGGAGGCATTTCTGGACTCCAGGGCGGCCAACTGTGGACAAAACAACACAGGCTCATTTCAGTGTCTCTAGCAGCTCTGCTGTGCTGTATAAGCATTTTCTTTCGAGCTGGGGTCTTACCCTGTTCTGCAAACTCTCCAGCTGCTCCTTGTACCACTTGTCCTTTTCATCCAGAACTTTCTTCAGCTCCTCCTCTTTCTTCACAAAGTCTATCTCTCTGGGGAGAAAACAAGGAAATGTGGTTTTCCATCAGACCTTTAGCTCGTAACGTTTTCTCCATTTTATGTGATTATCTATAAACCACTGAATTTCCCCTGCAGATATTGTCCTTACAAAAATCCCAAAATGTAAAATCAGAGCTTATAAACTTAGTTTAACAACATCAGTTGTTGCTGTTAGGTGCAAAAACAGAGCGTAAATTGAAAAACACATTGGCACTGTAAAGAGCAAGTTCTATATTGGAAAGATCCATGTCCCATGAGCCGTCTGAATTAAAGGGCCAGTTCACCCAAATCACAAAATAAAAAACGTCCAATGAATGATGTCAATCCATGCAGTTTATTCGCCACACTACATTATACATGTATATACACCAGGGATCTGACCTTTAATCCTTGCTCCATAGTTCTACTACACAAGATGCCCATTACATGGCATTTAGTCCTCTCAGGTGTATTGATCATTCACTCCTCCCTATTCAATGCTCCTACTTAAAGTCTAATCAATCAGACATTTTCCAATACTGTCCATGGACTGTAGAATCATTTGTCCTGATCAGGTCTACTCTTTTACATGCATTTTCTTCATACACTGGCTAAACAAATGTTATTTTCACTGCAGAATTTAATGTGTTTCTGTGGATTTTGCCTATTGTATTTTTAAGCCATAATAATTCTTGATCTGTTGTTTTTAAATGTGTTATATGAATTCAATAACTTGGGTAAACCACTAAATCCAACTGTATTGACCCCTTCAGCAGTGAAGTGTTGTGTAACTCAAGACAAACTCACTTCTGCTGGTAGTCCTTGAGCAGTTTCTTGGCCTTGTTGTACTTCTTGTCCAGGGTCTCATACTGGGTCTGAGTCTCAGCTAATTGCTCATTCACACTCTTACACAGCTCCTGGGCTTCCAGCCAGTAACTCTCCAACTTCAGGATTTTGTCGTTGTTATCCTCAATCTTTTGCTCCAATGCAGACTCCCTGGCTTCCCACAATGCTTTGTCCTCCTCAGATGTCCTTAACTATACAGAGAAGGTGTTATTTTGGTTGGTTAAATTGAATTTTTTTTAGCAGTCAGGCCACTGGCCTAATACAGTCTGTGTGTTACTTGTTGTATTAAATAGTGATTTAAAAGAACTGGGTCACACTGACGCAAAAAGGCTGCTAAGAAATCACCATTCTGAAAAAAATAAGAGGACCCACATACACAGTATAATAACTCACGGATGAAACTTCAGAAAAGTTCATGAAAGTTTCTGTTTTGTAAATTGTACATTTATTTACCTTGTTATGTGAATATCTAAAAGAAAATATCATCTCTGTCATACCTGTTCCTTCAGTTGGTTTATTTCAGCTGTGGCAATGCTGTGTTTGAGCTGCAGCTAGGGATGAAGAATAGGAAAATAAAAGATTTGGTTACACCCATTTCTTTAAGTTCTGAATAATATTTGGTTGTCTAAACAGAATTCAGAATGTTTGACACATTTAAAATCACATAAGACTTAATGATGGTGTGGATGATACCTCTTTGAACTTGAAGGCCATCTGGGAACTGTCCATGTTGGTCGGCATAAACAAAGCCTCTGAATCAGGCAGCTCAAACACCTCTGCGTTTCGCCCTGGAGAAAAATTAGAGCCCAGAATCCGCTCATCCACTCCGTCCTCCTCCTCATAGCGCTCCTCCTGAAATATGACATCACACGTTGCGTCACATTTTGCAAATACCAACACACCCTACATGCCCAGGGACATGCTCAGCGTGTGTCAACAACACTCCCAGTGGCACAGCTAACCACAGTCTGAAGGGAACATTGTAGCATCGTAACCAAACACTGGTTGCCTGGTTCACAGGGATGCAGAGCACACTAACATCGGCAATATTCTCAACGAAAAATTAGACTATCAACACACCTACACACACATTCACACGCTTTGCATAACCACAGAGCACCGGAACACCGTCCACTCACTTAGGCTGTTCCAGTAAATCCCACAATTCTCTGCCCTAGTCTATCGTAAAAACGGGCTTGTGGCAGCTTGAACTTCAGAAAGCAAACATTTCATAACTCTGGCAGACGGGCAGCGGTGGAATGAACAGCTTCCAGCCCAGCAGAATGGTGACACATGGTTTACTCACAGCCAGCTGCAGCCTGCTCCTGCTCGAGCTGAGTGGGATTGGACTAGGTGTGGCAAAGAGGCTAATGAAGAGTTACTGTAAAGTGAAACTTTGATATCCATAAATGGAAGTGGCTGAAAACCTGAAAAAGATGGACGTCTTACATCTGTCATTCAGTGTAAGTAAACCGGATACAAGGTTACGTTGTTGCACAGTGTTGTACTCCTTGTATGTCACACATCATTTGTACTTTAATCATAAAGGCAGATGCTCCCGGACGAGGCTCACCTCCTCTGTAGAGTGTTCATAAGGGTCATCCAAGTGGTGTTGGTGTTGCTGTTGGTTCTTCTCCTGCTCTAGTGTCTCGCTTATGAGGCGGGCTACCTCGCTTTGCGTCCCTGGCTTCTCTCGTCCAATCAGGAACCTGTTTTTTTAGGTTGCACTTGTTAATGTGCCGTATAAAAAGGAATAATTTACATGTTTCCTAGATGATGCAGTTTAAGCCTAATCCCTTGCGTGGGCTTTTCATTTCCATATGAAAAATTATTTACATACGATACATTTCCTCTTTCTCTAGAAAAAAACATGGTCTGAAATAAACTGACTCATCATTACAAGCGACAAGCGACAAGTCTCGTCAACCAACAAGATCTTTTCAATAAAGTTATTTTTATGGGTCAAGCTGATGGACTTCGAGCTTACCTCACTGTGCCTTTGGTGTTCTTCAGGACTGTAGCAGCAAACAGTTGGGTGACACCCACAAGACTGATACCATCCACCTCCACTATCTGGTCATTCACCTGTATACTAAAGATACAAAAGACAGTAATTACAAAGAGAGGTTTTCAAAGCATTTACACACTGACGCACCGCCTTCAGCATAGTAGCAAAGATAAAAAATACAGTAGCCTCAATTCAGCTGGCAATATACCAAATCTAAAAATGTCTGGAAAACAGATGCACTGAGACTATTTTCTTTAGCTTCCCCGGGCAGTTATTAATAAACCCGGCTGTTTGTGTCTTGTATGTCGCTGGGCCCCGGGGTGGATGAGCAATTCCTCGAATGCTTAAAAACTGATGTAGCGTCTTAGCGTACAGTGAGCGTGTGCTACGTTTCTGGCTGGAAAACAAAACGTTCAGATTTTTGTAATTTAAATGTGTAGTTGTGCAAAAATTGTTTGAGCGCTTCGACTCACCGTCCGTCGTTCTCAGCTGCTCCTCGCTCTGTTATGGTTTTCACAAAAATGCCAAGCTTTTCCAGACCCTGGTCAGCTCCCACTCCCATTCCTATGATACTGATGCCAAGTCCATTGTCTCCTAAAATGCAGAGGAATTACGAGGATTTTAAAGGGTGGGTAGAAAGAACAGCAAGTAGGCTCAATTTCACATGTTTATGCCCTTCAGGCTTAAAGATTATGTACAAGATCATTAACTGTGCACGTTGTCGAACTTAGAAACGGCTTTCATGTTTAAGTAGACCAGCCATTTAATAGCATTTGTCAACCTAAATATTCCTGACTTAAAATCTGAACCAAGGTCACAACCCTAAATTGTTAAAACACAAATCAACAAATCAAAGTCATTACTGTGTGCCTTTGTGTGGCTGTGCATCGAATGCAGATAAATGTTTCTCATGTTTCTCACTGTTTGCTTGTGACACATCTGAAATGTACTTTCCTTTGTTACCGAACTCACCTTTCTCAATCTCCACAGGGAACACATCCATCTTCTCCACTCTCTTCTCCAGCTCGTACTCTGCAGATGCTGCAACTGGATCCACGTCATCGTTGCGCCGATCATATTCCTCATTGGAGAAGGTACTGAAGACCTGCGTTGGTGAGCATATCAAGTGCACAGCTTCAATACACCACCCCACAGGTCCTTACCAAGTAGTTAACCATCAGACAGATTTATGTTGAGACCTATCTATGCGATCTGTGCAGACACAGACATATTTCCAGTTTGGAGTTATTCAGATTTATCTTGGCAGGCTGAACAAGGACACATTCTTCATTTGAGAGAAAATGCATGGGAAGGGAGAATTACGCTCATACTTTGGACCTTTACTGGGGAAATTATGGCACCAGTGCACTACTGAAGCGTGCTGTAACAGCTGCTGAGGGACTGCCAAGCTCTTTGATGATGATTTGAACCACTGACAACAAAATTCACAACTTCATCAACTGTGGCCACTGTTTTCACAATGGTGTCTGACAAAGATTATGTAGCTGAATAATCTTCTGCTTCTTCAACTCATCTTCATCACATTTTTGAACAGATATAAATCCAGTGTCAGAAGCAGAAGACGCATTCCCAAGACATACTCCACGACTTTCTTCTGAGTTTTAAGAAGTTGTGAACTTTGCAGGCAGGCCTCGCAAAGTGCTGGATTTGTCCCAGAGGCAGTTTTCTGGTTGGAATTATAAAGCAGAACATGAGCTGCATGGAAAGTAGGGCACAGCTGGGGAGAGCTAAGCAGTGGATGTAGCAAAGATCATTGTTCGGATGCGACAAGTGTTGTCATTGGCACAGTAAAAAGAAATCAAATAAAGGGCAATATAAAAATAAAACTCAACCTTAAGGGTTATTACTAGATTCAACAACACACTGCGCTATTTACATTGAATACCACAGATGCTACCAAGCAGAAATGGTATTCGAAATCCACTCTTAGAAACATGTGCAGTACAATATTCAGCATAATTGTCTGTTAATATTACAATGTAATGAGTGTAAAGTTAATTCAATGTGAAGACATGATTAGCAGCATGGCTGCAACAAACCCTTTTTTCTCTTGATTAATATTTTCAATAAAAAAAGCAGTTTCCCAGAGCCCAAAGTGGCATCTTCAAATGACTTAGACTAAGAAAAATGTGGTCCTTTAAAATTTGCTGTCAGTAGACCAGTTGTTGGAGCTGTAGTTATCAGCACTGCAAGGTTTTTGCAAATTCTCTGCATGCCGTCGAGGCCAACTGAGGTTTCCGAGCACATTCTAACTAATGTTACAATGTCTGCATAATCACTGATTTACAAGTCTGAGTAAAATAAACCTGACCCGGCATGATCCTAACAGAACAAGGAGAGAAGCTCCAGAGAGTTCAGATATGAGAGACTAATATATAAAGATATAAAGCATTGTTGATAAAAAAAAGTAGATTAGAGTTGAGCAGACTCCATCTGGGGCTAATGCCTGATTATGTGGATGAACCCAACAGTGGGTCGGTAATATAAAACCCCTCCTTGGTCATCATTAGTCTTAATCTGGATGGCGTCACGATGATACTGGTGGTGATGGTGGCAGGATGCTGTGACCATCTGACTGAGTTAATAACGAGCACACTGATAATTTGGCTCCACTGTCAAAGGGGAACTGCAGTTTCACTGAATAGCAGGCTCACTAATGAGGCAGAGCAAAACAGAGAGAGTTTCCGCCTGAGAATTAAACAGAGTGGAAAAACAGAATAAAGTATGAGCTGTAGGTTTTAGTCTTCCTATCGAACGTTTGCTGAGCTTCATGCCCTTCAATTGTTTTTCATCTGTTTCTGCACGATGTAACTTTGTGCTCTGGGTACAATCACCCGCAAGAAGTACGTAATGCTTTACGGCACTAAGTTCACACAACGGCAAAAGATTCACTTATTTTGGTGAAACTGGATCATATTTTAGGGCTTTCCCTCTGATGTCCTCCACCTCAGCTCTTGGTGATTTACAGAGTTTCCTGATGGACAGTAAAGTGAACTACTGCAAGCAATAGCGGCTGTAAGCTAATGTTAGTTCAATTTATTAGCCGGGCTGTCTGGACTGTGAGCTCAGACCACCAGGGGGTATCCTAGTCTTGAATCTTATGTCACTTTTGATCTTCAACATTTTAACATTTTAATTTTCTGTCATCCTTTTTTTTTTTGGAATGATCAAGTTAAGTAAGCAAGTTAGTGAGCTGGGATAAAGTGATTCGTTTATATGAGTCACACTATAACACACACACACACGTTAAGGCATGCAAGTTTGACAAAATCATCTGCAAATGTTGAGTTGGAAGCAGTCTATTTTAGTTTCTAGGATTTTATTAGAGATTTAATTACTGAATTAATACTCAGTACACCTGTATACTGGACTTTCAACAACAAAATTGACTTGGTCACAAACTGATATTTGTTTTACTTTTTGCTATAGTTTCTGTTGTTCCACCTTGTTTGTATAACTAGCAGCATGTTATTAGAGGCTATTTAAATATACAGCAGTGCATATATATAGACTTACTGAACACCAAAACACAATAAATGGGCTTACTTAGAAACAGTGAGCTGTCATGTGGTGTGTAGCAACCTTGGATATCTGAGAGACAGTAATCCCTGTGATGTGCTCAGATGCTGCTCCCATTATATAGAGAGTACAAACCCAGGCTGCAGTAAACACAACAAAGAACTAACACCGACAGAAATAATTACAAATCCTACAATAAATTACAAATAAAAAAAAGGAGCAGGGCTGCAGTATTAAAGGACTGATGGAGACGTTTTCTACGAGGATTTATGATATAATCACGTAAACATTTCCACTCTGGGCAACAGCGTCTGAGGTCTACAGTAGATCCTGCAGCGTGTCAAGACTTGAAGAACCAACCACAAGCCCCAATCCCATTCTCCCTCTGTCTTTCTGTCTCCTCACTGTGTAGCCATTGGACGCAGCCCAAAGCAGCGCAGATAGTAAGCTTCAAGGATAACTCACTGATCTCTGTATGCAATCCATCAAAGTGAATTACTATGACTATTTACGTTGCACAACATTGTGCTGATTTTCACGCACATTTGTGCACAAGTGCAAGCGTACTGTGTTATCTTGGAAACAACAAGTCCTGATCTGGGACATTTGCAGGTACCGCTCTTCCGTAGCCTCACTAACCAAATGACCAAAAGATTAGAGACTTGAAGATTATGCTCACTACTGCAGCTCTGTGGTACGGGCAGGAATGCTATTCATGGGGCCTTGATCCTCCACCAACGTCTTACTCCTCCTCCTCCCTTCTTTTTATACTTGAACAAACTTATTCCCATAGGTTTAATCTATGACCTATATATTGTGCATCTACATTATACAAACACAACATAGCACTGAACAGTCTCTTTTTTAAGATAACTAACAGGTTACTCAAGATGTTTTTTTTCCCCCACTTGCATCATTAAACCAATTCTGCATGTCTCTGAACAACAAGCTTGAAAGCGCTTCTATATATAGGACAGACAAAGCTGATCAACTTCTAATTTAGACAGTTAAAAATGGATTCACAGAACTAGAGCAGACAGAAATTTCATTAAGGATGAAAGATGCTCTTTAGTTTAGACTTTGGAGACTTTAGTAATTAAGGGTTGAAAATGTAGGCTAATAGAATATAGGGAGCACCAATGTATCATTGGCTCTAACATTAGATGAGCAACAGCAATTCAGATAGCTTCTCCCCTTTATCTCTCCCCCCCTGGCTCCCATGTCTGACTTTCCTGTTGCCATGGACTCCCGGGCCTTTTTCGGACAATGTTCGTTTCTTTACTGAAACCTAATCACTCAACCGCTGTTTTCTCTGCGAGAAAGACAGAAATCAGTCTCTTTATTAGCCTTTGCCTCACAAACAAGCTCTACACACAGCTCACATTATCACTGTCTCCAATTAGCAGACAAAACACAGCTACAGGCTCAATGTACTGTCAGCTAAAACCAAAACATTCAACTGTTGATCAGGCAGACTGACTCCAACAAGAATGAGAGACGAAAAAAGAACTAACAAGCTTATGCAGAACAAGGTATCAAACATGTTTTTGTAATCCCAATTTCTTTCCCTAAATTATATCTGCGGTCACTGAGGTTGTCATGTGGGTCAACAGACTGTTATATCATTGTCATATTTTGTTGTTTTACTCCCAAAATCTAGCTCTCAGCAGTATGTGTGGCCTTTTCATCCATCTCCAACAACTGCAGTGGTCTGCTCTCTCTTACATGTGCTTACACGCACAGATGTACACATGCCCACACCCAAACTGAAACCCTTACCATCATTCCCCTCCCCACAACATAATACCAATGTGGGAAATGAGTCAGCAGCTGCGAGGAAAGGCAAACCAGAGAAATTTCTTGCCAATGCGAAACGAGGGCTGACCACCGGATTGGACTGGGGCTTGTACTGTAAGCGGGCCTACAAAAAGACAACAAATCAAAACACGCTGTGAGAGCGAGCCGGGGCAGGGGTGGCGGCCTGGCGCAGATCATGAAGTAATTAGGTAAGAAAGCATGGGGCCCAGCTTTTACATCTTATGTAAACACACCAGGAGAAAGAGCAAAATATATATATAGCACTTCCTCTATGTATGCCTGTGGAATTATCAACACTTTGTGAAGCTCACACTGATTGACAGTAACTGATGTTTACGTTTCAAGTGTGAATTTATGACCTACAGCAGAAAGAGGTGGAGTCTGTCAAGAGCCATAATAGACTCAAATTTCCAAAGGGCCGCGGGCGCAAACAGGTTGAACAGGTTTGTTTATAAAAGGCCCACAAAAGCTACTTTTGTCCTACAGCGGCTGCCGAAATCTTTAACACACAATTACTGTTAACTTTCAGTGAAAACACACAGCATCCACTAATGTGTTTGTCTGTAATCACATAATGAAAGCGTTTAAGGCAATCACAGACTCAACCCACGCCAAGTTGTTTAATGAACAGCATTGAGCTGACTGCATTAGTATTCTGCCCCGTTCTGTCGGATAGTCGCACACTTGCCCAGGTGGCTGGAGGGAACTCGGATCCTACAAGGGGAGGGCTTGTCTGCTGGTTGGGATGAGGGTGGAGTCTAGTCAGACACATTCCTCTGGCCAGCAGAAGACCCATCACATTTAGGAAATGGAAAGCATAACACTATGGGATGGGTTGGCTACAGAGGCCAGAGGATATGGAGCATGCTCCTTTTGCATTTCACTAAATCACATAAAACACAGACAGAAGGGCAGAGGATTCTGTCCGGCTGTAACTTTCCAGCTCTATATAAAGAACAGGGCTGGGGGAAAGATTCATTCTTACCCTCTTATTGTGATTTGTAGTGTATTATTCTGAATTAAATTCACTAATACCTAAAATATTATTATTATTATTATACGATCATGGTACATAGTTTATAAAGTTATGTTGACGCACCCAAAAAAAGTGGAACTTAATGGCAGGAGCACAATGGACATGTACAGCGGAAGTGTTTCTGAGTATCTTGAAAAGTGCTTTTAAATAAAATGAATTATTATTATTACAACTGTAGGATTTCCACCCTTATATAGAATGACAAACCCTCTGGCTCGGCACAATGCACATTCAGGGCACGCATGAATCTCATGTTATCTGGCTCAACGTTTATGTCTACAAGCTGTACTCCACCTGACACAGGTGAAATGTCTATAGACAGACGCTGAACAAAGTTTACTGTAGGCACATGGGGAGCCAAATTCACAAAATTTTAGTGCCAACAAAAGGAAAACCGCTGAATTCTATCAGTTACTATCAACCGAACAATCCTTTACCACACCCTGTGTGTTCAAGAAGGGACAATGTGTTCACATGACCAATGACTGCTGGTGGTACTTCCTGTGACTCTGTACAGGTGGAGCAAAGCAACAGGTGCGGATCATAGTTTCAGACATTTTGACCGTTTTTTTTTTACTCCTCTTCCAAATGTCCTAAAATGCACCATGTCACACAAAACCCAAGACGATCTCTCCTGAGATCCCACATGACTAGCCTGAAAATGACTGCAGTCTTTGTCCCCAAGCAGATAACACACCTACAGCAGGGATCGTTAATCATTCAATAACTTTTGGCTTGTTGCCAAACTATAATGACGTAAAAAGTGAATTCCAGCAGGATGTGACCTGCTAAACCGAAGTGATCTGAAGTTTAGAAGTTCCTCCGGATAAGAACATGCCTAGGCACAGATCTAATATTACAGGGCTGGTTTTTATTTGCAGATAACCAGGAAATAACCTCCACACCAAGACCAAAGATATAATTTAAAGCTGTGGTGTAGTATTTATACTGCACATGCAGCCAGAGGGTATAGCAAACTTATATACTGACACAGCAGCAATGGGAATGCAGCATTTCAATGGCCTACTAAAGTGTGACTCTGTGTTACCGTCGATGCAGAAGAATCTTCTCACAGATTATACTATAGAATAATTGCAGTGCTACACCGTGCAGTTATTCGAGCCATTGCCTTCCCCATAATGCACATTGAGTATTTTCATCACATTATGTGTTTAGCAACCATAAATATACAATATTTGGCTTGATATGAGACTTTCATTTTTAGGAATCATCAAATCAAGGTGCAGGGATCTTAACCACCTCAGAAAGCCCTCTTCAATCAAGCTTGTTTTTCAACCCTGATAAGAGTGATACATGTTGAAACTGGACGTCTCCTTTTCTTCACAAAGACGACCTTTCTTCCACACAGGACACCTCCTTTGTCAAGATGACTCGGGTTACGTTGGGACCTAATCCCGTTGTGAGCCAGGAGCACAAAGCACTTCCTCTCTTCTAGTTAGCTACAACTCAAGTGTGCTCGATCCCAGTGCCAGCTCTGACTAGCAGACTGTGGAGAATGACGCAGTGCTAGTGGGAGGCTTTTGTTAGCCAGGTAAAAAACGTTGGCCAAAGGACATTTGTGTGACTTAATTGGCTAACATGCATACCACATAACCTTGACCCCGTGGTATTAATCCATGCACATGGCATTGTTTTGACAAATCTCTTCTTTTTTCCAGGCTGACCATTGCATGTACCCATTCATACAAAATTAATTGGAAAAGAATGCTTGTACATTTTTTAACTTGCTACTTCACCTCATCTTTGTTCCATTTTGAATCTATTACTTTGCCCTGGGCATCATTATAGGTGCTCTCTCAGCAACCAGCATAGGAACTGGGGGGAAAGGTCCTGTGTTCGAATCCTTGTACATAGTAACTTAAGTCCTATCAGTCCATATAATTTTATATTGAATTGAGTTTTATTATTTAGGTTATTTTAAGCATACATGACATGTTGAACATTACCTAGTTCTAGCTTCTCAACTGTGACACTTTGGCACTTTCTTTGTCTTATGAGATAACAATTTAAAACTTTTGGGTTTTGTATTGTTGGTTGGACAAAGCAAACAATCTGAACACATTCATATATGTTCATATATTATATAGACCAAAATCATCATCAGTTAATTGAGGGAAAAATGGCAGATAAACTGATTTTGAAAATATCGATGTTGGTTGCAGCTCTATATTCCAGGCCCAATAACTTAATATTTGGTTTGCTGTATGCATACTCTCCTTTTCACAAGTTGCCAGCCATATTATTTAGTGTGCAGTATGAAAACTCTGGTCACAGCTACTATCTTTCAGTCAGCCCACTGATATAAGCTCACATATTAACAACTACCACCTTGTGTCAGTTTCTTTTTTGCATAAAGTTTTCACTCACAGCTGTTATGAGCTGTATGCGACCTGATGGGACACAGTCCAGCATATTGTTGTGAACTATAAAGCTGTGTTTTTGGGAAGAGGAGGCACTGCTGTTGTTTGCGTCCCCCTCCTCTTCAGGTCAGCTTCTGGTCCCCTCTCCCAGGACCCCCTGCCAGGATGACTGGGCTGGGGAGGGGGTCCACACCCTGAGATAACAGTGCATTTTAAGGCCTGGATAAACATTGAGCTGTTCACAAACTATGCAGGATGCAATTGAGTGATTTGTTTTTCCCCGCTTTGGAAAAATGTTGTACATATGGTGACGGTGGATTATCTATGGCAGAAGATATCACCTACACGTCCACCACACCCTTTAAACACCCACTGGCAGTGTTTACAACACATGGTGTGTGGCAATACCAAAAGAGATTACGCCAGCTGGAAAACCTGTGTGGAGTACAAACTGTAAAGCTGCAAGATATACGTATGATATACTTCTCATGATATGAGACTAAAGATATTTTTGTTGCCGTAAAATTATAATATAGTATAAAATAAGTCTTTTCCAGGTCTTGGAGGCTGCATTGTTCATGACATTTATAACAAGTTATTTGACTGTTCAAGCGAGGATACAATGAATTAAACAGTGTATGAAAAGCACCAACAGACCTATTCAAAACGTGTCAAAAATATTGTAATATTCTGTCAATCACCCAGCCCTACAAACCCAAATGTTCGACTTCTATCCTGAATGAAGATATATTAGACCTCTCAATGCTAAAAAACATTCACAGAAAATAAAGAAAACAGAATGTTCCTCTCTGCTTCTCACAAAAATTTCATATCCCTATAAATTAAGCGATCGTTAAAATCAGGAATTCCCCCTGGAAGTAATAAGATAACTCAGCTGTGGTCTGTAAAATATATCATATGGGAGAGTATAATCCCTGAATTCCTCACATGCATGCTGGAGAGAAGTGAAAAGTCCCTCATGAGTACAACACATGAT
This sequence comes from Larimichthys crocea, assembly GCF_000972845.2. Taxonomy (NCBI): domain Eukaryota; kingdom Metazoa; phylum Chordata; class Actinopteri; family Sciaenidae; genus Larimichthys; species Larimichthys crocea. The sequence continues at coordinate 14,652,811 of NC_040028.1, forward strand.
TCACAAACAGAGGGGGAACCACTCTACATGAGTAAAAATACCCATGCAGCGCAGTGACTCAGGGGTGCCCGTGATGTTTTTTTTACCCTACAGTCTACAGTTTCACATGTCTCTACCTCACTGCTGCCCTCCTTCAGCTGTGGTCCTTATGCAATGTCAACAGTATTTCCAAAAATACCACAAACAACGTTGCTACCTCATGTCCCCAAAAATCTGCCCTCTCTCCTGATCACTTGCAGGGTGAACGCACTAGGAGATTAGGTTGTCAAATTACCTGCCTGCCTGGTCACTACAATTAAATTAAATATAGTTTAGTTTTTAGATCTGTGACAAAGCTTGTCTGATGATATGGTGCAGCAGCTGCGACGTCAACGCGCCCGGCAAAAGCATTCATTCTCAGCCTCCACTAATTTGTCTTGTGTCTACAGGGAAACACCTAGGTCAGACAGTTGCTGAATCAGTGAGGTGGCGGTTTATGACTGTGCTGTTATGTGCAATATGTTTTTAAGTGCTTTGGTTGAGCAGCAACAGTTCAAAAGTACACAGCAGAACACATAATACTCACCAGAATGGGGTCTGTGGAGAATTTGATTTTCCTCTTTAAGGGAGGCTCCTCCTCATCCGACAGACCGGGGGTCTCATAACAGTCGTCATACTCCCTATACATTTGATCTTCCTCATCGTCCTCTTCTTCCTCCTCTTCCCTGAGGACCTGGTCTACATCTCTGTCATCCACAAATGCTGCATTCTCAATGCCGTACACTACTGGTGAGGCTCTATCCACCTGCTCCTCCAGCTCACTTTCCTCCTCTGCTCCCTCGTCATCTTCTTCACAATTAGTATCTCCATCTTGACTCAGAACTAAACGGTCTTCCCTTTTCTCCTCCTTCAACCCAAATCCTCCATTGTCTTCCAGGACTCTACCTTCACCCACAGTCTCAGCTATCCTTTGCGTCTCTTTTGCAACATCCCTCGCTAAGACATGATGAGCAGGATTACAGTTCAGTTTTTCTGGTGCAAAGGATCTTTTCAGGTCTGTCGGTTGGTATTTGGTGCTTTGCACCTTCTGCTCCTGAAACACATTATCTTCAACATTCTCATCCTCATTCTCCTCACTCTCTGAGGACTCATTCTGAACCACTACCAGCTCTGCCCGTACCATGCCCACCCCCCTGGAGTCCAGTGATGGGGTCTGGCTGGCTGGCTTAACCCCGGTAGGACTGTGTACTGCTCCATCATTACTGCTGGCTTTTTCAGGGTATTTAGCCTTGTTGGTGTTTTGAAAACCACCAGATGATGGAAGAGGCTTCTTCACATCCCTTGGGGGCGGACTTTGTGGTTTGGCTTCATCCCCACCACCAGATGTCCTACTAAATCCATCACTGGATGATGAGGAGCGTTTGTAGCCATGGCTAACTGGGGTTGTTTGCTCTGGTGAGATGGGTTTGTTAGTGGCATCAGTTGTCGGAGAAACAGATTTGTATGCTGCGTTGGTAACTGGGAATGTTGGTTTAAGCCCAACACTTGACCCCAAAGGCGCTGCTTTGTTTATGACACACGCTGTCTGGGGTGCATTTTTCTTAGTGGCATCAGTGACAGGTGTAGAGTTAGTGGCTTCTTTAACAGGAGAAGTAGGTTTGTGTAAGCTGTCCCTTGTTGGAGAGGTAGGCAGTAAATGTTCAGTGGTACTGTGTTGTTTAGCAGACACTCGCTCTCCTTTTGCAGCAGCTGTGTTGTTGTCTTCCGAGTCATTCTCTGCCATATAATTCTCCAACCTTTTGGACATAGGTCCTGCATTTAGTGACGCTCTGGATCTTTTCTCACTATCAGCCTTCTCATCCGGTCGACATTCAAGTGTGTCGGAGGATCCTGATACTCTCCTTGTGCTCTTCCCCTCATCAGAGGCACTTCCAAGCGACAGACGAGTCACCACTCTGCTTGAGGACTGCTTTTCGGCCGAAGGCTGCTCTTTGATGCCCCTTTCAAAGAGTTTTCTGGTCACAGAAAACTTCTCTGCTAAAGCCACTTTGTCAATTTCAACATCTTCTCCCTTGGGTGTTTTCTCTAAATTCTGTGATTCTGGGCTTGTAGAGCTGTTGAAGTTAACTCGGTGGGTGTTGGCTGGGAATTGCACCTTTGGTGGGGACACCTGGGGCACCTCAGACTTTAAAGTTACTTTCCCCTCTTGGCACTCCTGTTGCTGACCATCCATCTGCAGGAATATGTTCTTTATCTTGTTCACTCTGGTGCCAAAAGGTCTCCCCCTCGAGTCCTCCCGGGTGTCACTGGATCCATTTGCATATGATTTGGCAGCGCCTTCGGATTTTGGCCCATCAAAGGAGCACTTAATGGCGTGGAAGTCAGACTTGTATGCATTTCTGTGTGGGGACGCACTCCTCAGGGTCCTCTCGCCTCCTTTGCTCTCCGCTTTGATCATTTTTTGTTTGTTTTGTTTGCAGCCCAATTAGAAAATCCAAGGTTTTGGAGAGACTCTTGCGTGTATGTCGGTAAACTGCTAAACTTTATACAAACGGTGCCATGGGTCCGGCGGAGCTTCTTTTATGGAGCACTGTTTCCTCAACTGAACACTCACACGGCGAAGTCATCTAAAGAGAGAGAGACGGAGAGTAAAAAAATCTTTTAACACGGAGACAGACACCATTATTCCTAACGTACATAACGTAAGACGTGGAAGCTAAAAGGTGAGTTTGAACATGTAACGTTAAGTTAACGTTAAGTTAACGTTAGGTGAACGTAAATTGGAACGCTAACGTCTGGGATTCGATTGAGCGCAAACGTTAGGCTAACTTTTAAACTAACTTAAACCAGCTTAACTATCTTTTATTACGCTTAGTTCAACCGGTTTAAACATTAGTTATGGTTGTAAAAAAAAAAATAGAAGAAAACTAAGTTAAACTCACTGGGCCAACAGCAACGTCGGTGCCTCAGTCTGAACAATTCATTGTGGCATTTCAAGTAACGAGCCGTTGGAAACGTTAACCTCCCGGGCTCTCTACGCACAAACGTAACGTCAAAGAGAAACAGTTTGTTTAAAAAAAAAAGAAGCTCTCACCTCCTACTTGCTTCATCGTGTTAGGCGCCGTAAAAAAAATATCAACCACAATGCCCCTGTTGGGTTTTCTTTTACAGTATCAAACTTGTCCCTTCTTTTTGCTCACCGCCATCATTCCCCGCTCCAGCAGCGTTGTCCTGCCTCCTCCTCCTCCTCCTCCTCGGACTTCCAGACCTGTCGTGTCTCGGGGCTGGGCGCGCACACGAGTCTGTCTGTGCCCGAGCGCCGCGACCGGTGAGAACACAGAAAGAGAGAGAGAGACGGGAGCGCGCCCACATTCCAGGACTGTAACCTCCTCCACCCTCCTCCTCCTCCTCCTCCTCCACCCCTCTGTCTCCACCGCACTGTGCATAGACATGAGGAGTTGTAGAAGAAAGGCGTGGGAAAGAGCTCACCTAGACACCCACACCTAGAACACAAATATAACCAAGCAGACCTCAGTTACCACTCCGAGGCTGTGCAAGGTTTACAGTAAAAGATTAATCAATTATTAATCTTTTAGATTTTTACACATAGACCCGAATGCAACTACACACACACACATACAAAGGGCTCATAGATATGCAAATTTAGAGAGATGGTGGAGTGAGGGGCAGCCAAGTAGCACACGTAGCTGGGTGCAGGGACTTTGCTCAAGGGCAACTCGGCAGGTCACTGTGGTCTGTGTTAGACTTGAACCGGTCACCTTAAACCAAGCCTGAGCTAAAGGAGCCTTTACTACAATCATTCTTTGCAACCAGCTTAGCATTACACTACTAGTACTGTTACTACTACTACTACTACTACTACTATTATTATTGTTATTATTATTATTATTATTATTATTATTATTATTATTATTATTCTTAATACTACTACTATTATTGTCTTTGATAGTCCCCCAGCTTAGCAGAAATAAATTACCTTCTTTGTAGAGTAGTTAGAAAACCATTAACGTTTAGATTGTGTTTATGCATTTATGCATATTAATAAGCATATTAATAAAGCTGCCACATATCTTCTGTGTGCACTGTACTCAATGGGAACTGGGAGGCAACAGAAGATGGTGATAATCCACTGGAGCCCACCAGCAAATGTTTGCCCCAGTGCTCCCTGACTGGCTAATCTGGCCATGACTTGGCACACTGTTGCATTTACACTTGGATTACACGTGGATCCATTTTTGGCAGCTCAAATGAAATAATGTCAACAACTCCTCATAGGTTATTACCTACGGGAATGATTTTCCTTCTGAGATTGTTTAGTTTCAATAATCTTTAGAGGCACTGAATGAGTAAAGTATATATTACAAGAAAAAAAGGCAACACATTTAGGAAAATTTAGTAAAGAAATATAGAAATATAAGTATTACTTTCATGCTTCTTTAATCATTTTGTGATGCCACAGATTTATCTTGGGAACTCTTGAGGGGATTGGTGCCCTGAACCTCAGGTTGAGCATCACTGCTTCATTGTCTTCATGTCTTACTGGAGCAGGGCTTCTCCTGAGGTCCCATGGTCTTAAATCTACGTCTTTCTGTGTCACTTCTTGTTGGGGAACCCAGAGCTTCTGCTGTCGGAGTAACAATAAGACAAAGCAAGTATATTAATATAGAACGTTTCATACCAAAGGCATGTCAAAGTGTTTTATATGATATATCAAAAAAAATTATAGATAAATATTCAGATAGGAGGCAGATAATGATTGCTCAATGCTAGGTCAAAGACAATAAAGAACAAGCCCAATTGTTGTCACCAGTGTTATTCCAGATTACGACGTGGGAGCGGATGTGTCATTTAATGTATTAAAACTCTTAAATTTGACCTGAATTAAAGTAGGTCATCTACAGAAATCCTATATTCTGGGTGTGCAAAGTGTTTTGGGACATTTTCTAGTTTTATCCTTTTAATGTCTAATTCATTATCCTGAAAATATCTCTTAAAGTGATTTTGCAGAACACCGAAAACATAAAGCATTTAGGTTTTACTTGCCAGTCATGTTTAAAATCAGGTCCCCTCCCCAAAGAGAGAAACACTGTGGAAGTTAACTCACAATATGTGCCTGCTTGAGTCACAACATAAAGAGATGCTGTAAAGATACTTGAATGAAAGTCAGATTTCCTTGGTGGCTGAGAACCTACATTGCAAAAATATCATCCAATCCTAGAAGGCAGATCAAGTAGGAGAAGATGTTCTTTGGTCTTCTCTTGTGTTGATATCACCTGAAAATGTTAATACTTTTACAAGATGAAGAACTTGAATCACTTTTAAATCCAAGTTTTAATAACATAACAATAAATGGCCCATAAAAGCAGTTTGAACATGCAAAGTCTTTAAGCCGGTATGTGTGAAACCAAACATGACAAAAATGCAAATAGGCAAGTAATTATTGATAAATATGAACCAGACTGCAGCAAGAGGCCTAAGCAGATGGTGATCTATTTAGAAGGCATTTTTATGAGAGCATGCGAGCATTTCAGTTGCCTAAAGTGTAATCCCGTCTACATTTTTAATTGTATAAAACATGAAATATTGAACTCTTAATACTGAGTTTCTTTCTTCTTCTATAGATCATTACCCTTTGCCCTCGATGATTAAATTCTCTTTAAAGCATATTAGGAAAATTCTGGGCTACTCCAGCCCGTCATATCAAAGTTCTAAATTAGTGTTTTAAAACATACAAGAGACGTTTCTGGCATTTCCTCTGGAGTTATCTGCCCTCACATTCCTCTGAGACTTGGTTATCTGATGAAGTTTTATACTGCCTCGTATGAGCACTCACATGATTTATGTAGTATCTGTTTGCTTACACTGTGCATTAAAGCTTTCTAAGGTGTTCTGTATTTCTTTGTTTTATGTAAATCCGTTGACCTTTGGCTGTGGGAGTGAAAAGTCAGTTACGGACACATCGTTTTAAACATCATGTTTTTTGACTCTGGAATTTGCACTTTGCTTTTTTAAGTAAGGCTCAAAGTGTTCAAGACAAGAATAAACTGTTTAATAGAAGCTTGACCCTGAACGTTCAGTATTTCATAATGAGTTCATAAAGAGTTCTACATACCAGCAGTAACAACTATCTTTCCAAAATGCTCATAAGCATCTGAAATTATGCTGTGTGTGCACATAAGGGTGGCATGTGTCAGTGTGTTCCAGCGTGCTGGATCATCTCCTAGCAACTGTGAATCTGAAAAGCCATATATACACAGTCAGTGGGCTTTCTCCCAGGGGTAACATGGCACGCCGCAGCCAAGCCAGTGGTCCCTATAGCAACCCCTCAAACAACATCGAATGAATAAGGCAAACCAAATGGAAACAGGAGCAGGTGAAGAGCAGGTCAGAGTAGCCAGTGGAACCTTTGAGACAACGTCTGAGGCTCAGTGCATTTTCCTTCTCACAGAAAATGTTTCAAGTTTGCCACAGTCAGTGTTTTTCAGTATGAACAGTAATTCTATCCATGATTGTTTGCACATTTAGGCTACTTGCAAATATGTTTCTCTGACAGAACAGCGAGCCACAGTGGTTTGTGAACTGTACGAGAAGTACTAACAAAGGTGTAGTGACATCCTCACACATTGTTATGTGTTGGTCGCATGCTGCTGTGAGTTGGTGGTATGCAGCGTTACAGGAATGTGTATTTTGAGTTGTGCATGCCCCGTCCTGAGCTCAGCTCAACTATTTATCTTAACAAAAGGAGACTGTGTGATGGGAAGGGTTAATGGTCATTCTGAGGGAAAAGATGTGCATGTGTGATGTTTATTTTGGACTACTGGAATCAATTTCTTTTTCAAAATAAACTAAAATATGCAAAACATTTCTGGGAAATCACACAGTGTTTTAGATATTTTGCTGTGGACCTTTCAAGCTAAGGAACCCTAAATGTTTTAGACTGAGACTGAGGCTTTAGTTACAGTGTCAAATAAATATTTTAAATCATATTTAAGGCACAATAATTCACCCTTTTTACTCCAAATGGGAAGTTTAAATTGCATTCTGCCCTGACGTGCTACACCTTTTACCCTTTAGAAGGATCATGCTGCCATCTTGTGGCATATTGAAATATATGCTTTTAAATTTTTGTCCTAAAAATGTGATCAACGTCAAAAACAGCAACAACCTGCCACACAATTCCCTTTTATAAAGGGTATGGGAAGAGTAAGAAGTGCCTCATAATTTTAATTTTAATAACAGTTAAAACCCTAAAGCATCATATATTCTGCAACAAAAACAAGCACAATTTATCATTCATATCAGTAGTTTTACACAATTGTCACATATGACACTACACAGCAACTAAAGTTATTATTAATGGTACAGACAAGACCTGTTCATATCAATAATGTTTTTTAGAGAATTGGCATTTATGGCTACCTCTCAATCTAATGCACTCCAATTTAACATTAGTGCAAACTATAACCTTGATACTAAACATAATAGTTAAATGAATACCTCCTCTCAAATGTATGTCATAGTTGTTGTATTCACATTAGATTGTACCTACTGAAGTAGCCAGTTGGTGTATATTTTCAATTGTAAGGGTCATACCAATAGTTTATTATTTATCTATGGTCAAACTTTTCAATTGAACATGTGACTGTAATTCAGACTCAGATTTGTTCAAAAAAACAAACAAACAAAAACTAGCGATTGAGCTTTAATAGGCTAAATCAAGCTTTCAAAATGAAAAGCTTTTTTATTTTGACTTTGGTCAACTTTGCTGTTATGGATGTCCAGCTTTTCAAAGCCATGGGGTATCATTTTATGTTTGGTTTGTTCTTTTGATTTGTGGTATTTTTGTGTTGTACAAGTGAGTAAAAGTATGACAAGAAAGAAAAAGTAACAACAGAAGCATTCAAAACAGTTTTCTTCACAATCTCATCAGTGGCACCAGAAGGCATTATAGAGCTGCACCACTGAGCCTTGTCACTTCTGTCGCTGTCACCATTTGTTGTCAAGGTAACAGAGAGCGACCAATGACCCTTTCATTATGTGACCTCTTATTACAAAGTGTCATTTTCTCAGGGCCATTATGGAAATGTTCCCACTTTGATAGAAGACAAGCTGTCAGTGTCTATACAAAGTGCAGCGGGAGGCTGTTGCAGTCAGTTATAAAAGCAGCCATGTAATTATCTACATGGACAGTCATTTTCTTCATGTCATGTCCCTGGATATATACATACAGTATATATATATATGTGGATCCTCATGATGATAATGTGAATGTTACTCTATAGGCTACCCATAAGGTCACCACCATGTCCTCTTTTCAGTAATATGTTAATCTCCTGCACTCATTGTGCTGACAGGCCATTTATTAAAGTCACATGTACACACGTCCTCCATCAGCTGCCAGCTGCTTCATGGTCATGCAACATGATATTTCTCTAACACATCACAAGGCTGCTACGACACAATCATTTCTTCAGGTTTGGACTAAATCAACCTCCAGTCACGTTGTTTAAGATCAGTGAGCTGTGGGAGTGAGATGGTTTTAGGTTGTGACTAAAGCAGAGTAAAGGTTAGTTGGTATGAGCAGCTGCTCAGTGTGGGCACAACTCTGTCTGCGTGAACTGTTAAAAATCATTGTTATTATTTCACAACTTATGTTGTATTAGTTAACAAGTGGAACATTTTTACACCGGGGTGAGATATTCTAACCCACAAACATTCACACCTCTATTGCACCATATTCTTAAAACTATTTTTATAGTTATATTCATTTGTCTTTTATGTGAGGTAAACATATGCTGAAGCCCTACAATAAATTATACCTCTGTGAAGGTTTATTTCATTGCATTGTTAGTCTAGCCTCACTGATATAAGTACAGAGGACAAAATATTAGATACACCTCTTAGTGTCAACAGCAACACAAACTACTGCTCTTACACCTTCTCTGTGATCAATTTAAAGGTCCAGTGTGTATTTAGTGGCACCTAGTGGTGAAGTTGCAGATTGCAACAAAATGAATACTCTACCACGCCTCACACTCACCTTTCAAGCACGTAAAAAACAACAACAACTCTGGCTGCCAAATTGAGCCCATATCTACATCAGTGTTTGGTTTGTCTGTTCTGGCCAACTGCAGAAAAATGGCGGTTCTACATGGCGGACGCCTTGGAAGAGGACCCACACTCACTGTATATATATATAAAGGGCTCATTATAAGACAACAAAAAACACAACAATTCTTATTTTTTTAGGTTATTATTAGGTAATTATACACTAATAGAAACATACTAATAAATATTATATTCTATTGGAAATAATATGTCAATAAATAGTCCTAAACCAAACACACTGGACTTTTTGTATTAGACTGATTTAGTTTGAAGATGCACCCAGTCTATCTTAATGTGTATTTAACTGTGAAATGGTCTCCATAGCTCCAGCTGGCACATAAGTATACATGTCCAAGTATCATGTGGTGATACTTGGTCCATATCCAAGTATCATGTGATGATACTTGGAAATGAACCTGAACTTGAAACTGAGCTCTGCTGAAAACTGTTGCCTTTTTTCAGCTTTGTAAAGTGAGTCACGTTTTCTTTGCCCTCTCAAATCAAACTGAGCATCATTACTTTACCTAAACATGACAGATGCTGTTTTCCTTTGAGCAAACCCTCTGCTGTATTTTACTGTTGGTGCAGCTCCTGGTCAGGTAAGCACCGAGCAGCAGCAGCAGCAGCAGGGACAGGATCGATTGTCAGCAGTGATTGAGTGAAGGCAGATGAAGTGCTGCTGTTGGTCCAGCCCTCTCCACCTCCACCAGCACCAACACCACCGCAGCATCAGTATCAGCAGCAGCAGCAGCAGCAGCGGCAAGAGGAGGATCGCAAGATGGTAGCAGCGCACACTTCTTCACATTCGTCGGAATCTTCCGAGTGGATTATTTGTCTGGATAAGAGGTAATCTATTTACAACCTGTCACCGCGCACACCAACTCGTTTTAGGCCACTATGCGATGGACTCATGACGGAATATTAACACCATCTTTAATTTTCCTCAGGAGCTTGGGCGTTGGGTTACAGTAGCAGAAATAAAACATTGATTTCGACTCCTGTAGTTTTAAATTTCCCAACGGACTTGAATTAGGACATCCTTGGAGGTGTCATGTGTGAGGTTACTTCCAAGGGAAACTAATTGGGTAGTGAAATATTGGAGCAAAGGCTAATAACTTTAGACAGGCGTGTGATGTGCTGTTAGAGGTTTATTTGCACCACTTACTGTGATTATTGTTAATATCCAGGAAATACTGTGATGCTTCACCCCTAAAACCGTCTAGCTGTCTTTAGACTAAAATCTGCCTCAAATCACCTGATCAAAATGTGAAACTACTGCATGCACACCTGTCAGAAGAGGTAATAAACCACCAAGCATCTGCAAGAAACTGCTTTAAAAAGTGATCTGTTAAAAAAGGCTGTTGAATTATCCGTTAAGAGCTGATAGCCTGTAGTGATAGTGCATCTGATTTAAAATATTTATGAATCACCGTCATCAACACTGCACCTGTCACCACTGACAGGTGCAGTGTTGCAGAACTGTAATGTCCATCACTCACCACAGCAAAAAAACTGCAATGTGTAACTGTGTACGTGACCTGCACAATAACTGATTCATCGCATTGTGGGATAACACTTTGAGTTCACACATAAACATAGTGGTTTAGGTGTTAAGTTCATATACTGTAGTTCAGGTGTAGCTTGACTTATATACACAGAGTGAGGAGTGAGAGTAAGAGGGGCCCATGACAAAGAAAGGGTCCAAAGTACATCAGCTATAAACAGCAAAATGACGCAGTTTGCCAGACGTGTTTGCACAGTAATATCCTCTGGTTAGTCGTCGAAGCCGCCTGTGTCGCTTAAATCAAATGGATCTTGTGTGACTCACCTTTTCCTAGAAAATACCTGTCGCATGCATGCTTCATCTGATCGTTCTGCTGCAGTGAAGTACAAATGAGGTTGTTTTTTGTTGTCACCCCATCTGAAAACTTAATGAAATATACTTAATTTAACTTCAAAAGACGAGCGAACACAAAAAAAAACATGTTGCACTTGTTTCATTATTAAACTGTGTATATTATCACAGAGCTTTGTGGATGCAGGAATATAACACCCCCCTCATTTTGCTTTAAAGTCTGGGCTGTAAATTGGAAGCAGCTGTTTACTTCTTCAGCAAGTTCAGCATGGTTTGTAGTGTTCATACAGTAACAAGCTGGCTCATGATGAAAACACAGTCTTCACTTTGACTCTAAATCAGCACCTTTTGAAAACCTTTTTTTTTTTGGTGTTGCTTTCTTGGTTGGTTTCCAAATAAACATCTTGGCTTTGAATCTCGGCCTCCCAGACATCTCTCTCTAGCTTTGTTGTCACATAAACTGTGGCTTCAGATGTGATTATACAGAGAGAGCACAGTATGGAGATACTTTAATGTGACCACTGTGAGTTGACAATGCGGTGAAAACACTTTTATTATACTGCGATTGCAGATAATACAGAACAATAAAACATTTTTCAACCAATATTAAGCCAGAGATGTTACAGGGGTGAATCACTGAATTTATTTTAGTCATTCATGCACTAATATGTTCTTTACAGTACAGTAGCAGCTAGTTTTTGATCAGGTCAATTTGTGGTGTCTATGAATGAAGTTCATACAGGTACTGTGGACAACACAGGGGTCCTTTAAATGACACAGAAAGACCATGCATGTCTGCAGAAGATGTAAACAGAGTGTGCAGCATCGTGCTAATGTGCTTGTGTGTGTATGTGCAGAGAAACAAGCCCAAGTAATGCTTTATTTTGAATTTATGAACGCCTGTAAGTTACTTTTTGGTGTCCAAGAGTGCAACATGATGAACAATACAATGTTCACAATAATGTGTAGCGCTAATCTGTGTGTTTGTGTGTGAGCACTTTCATATTAAACTTCTATCCTTGTGTAAATAGTCGCTTTTTCTCATGATCCACCTAAAGCAACCAGTAAACAGCTTGGTAGACAAGAGTCAAAATTGCGTCCATTTTCTCAAGACAAAGATAAAGATTAAAGAAAATAAGTGTCACGAACACTGTGACTTTTCATAGTGAAATGTTGACTTTTAATGTTTACTTCCTAAACACTGAAACAAAGCTTTTATCTTAACCTAAGACTCCTCTGAATGATTTCATTTGACGTTGGACCAGGAAAAGAAAGATACTTTTTTCTAAACTTCATTTCACTGGTATAAAACTTTGCTTATAAAACGGTTGTCGCCATTCTGCATGTGTTTCCTGATCCACTTTGGTCTGCAGCACACACTTGTTTGTTGTCTAATTTCCTAAATATTGCAACAGTTGTGAATTCTGACCTTCTGTCCACAGTTCTGCTGTGAAAATGTAAGCTGTCAGCAACTGTAAGCTTTAACATGAAACCAGGAGGCAGCGTTCCTCAGGGACAAATTGGTGTCACATCCCCCCCGCAGAGCTTCAGATGTTTTTCAGAATCCAGGCCAAGATGTACTTATACTGCTCTGGCTGACTCAAACTCTGTAGTCTATTTTAGTACCCATATGTTTTAGCAGTTACCTGTACAGTGCCCTTTTCTTTTTATTTCCCCAGACCGGCAGAGCGCTCTGGGGAGGACGTCGACATCATCCAGGCACGTCTGAAAAATGTGAAGGCCTTTGAGAGATTTCATCCCAGTTTGCTACAGCGGATTTGCCTGTGTGGATTCTATGAGTGCTTGGAGAAAGGCATCACCTGTGAGTCAAAACACAAGCTCTGAAACTGTCACACTGTATCTAAGAGAGTACAGAAGGTTGTTTCTTTTGCTTTTTAGTGTATCGACAAGGAGACATTGGAACCAGCTGGTATGCCGTCCTCTCCGGTTCACTGGATGTCAAAGTTTCAGAGACATCAAATTATCAGGTATGACTGATGATTTTTTTTTCGTAAGTAGGTTTAACTCAGTTGGTAGTTGGTAGCCCCATGTGTGAATGCTCAGTCCTTGCTGCGGAAGCCCAGGGTTCGAATCCGACCTGTGGCTCTTTCCCGCATGTCATTCCCCGTCTCTCTTTCTCCCCACATTCCTGTCACTCTTCAGCCGTCTCTATCAAAATAAAGCTTGAAAAGGCCAAAAAAACAAAAAACCAAGTAGGAATTACAGGTGGGAATGGCACTCTTCTTTCTAGCGTGCTACACACATCATATTAATTTGTCTCAGATAATCTATCTTTTTTGAAAAATGATAGCTTCATGTGCTAATTTATCAAATCTAAACTAAATCTGCACCCTCTTCTAAATGTTACAATCTTCTTCTATCTGGGTGAATATTTAAATGATTGCATCAGTTAAGCCTGCACTTGAAATTCATCATGCATGCAAAAGAATTCACATCCGACCTTAAGCATGTTTGGAAAATGGGCAGTAAAAAAAAAAGTATATATATTTATTTTATTTTTCTTATTACATTAGTGTACTGAATAGTTTATAATACCACAGCTTTATGCACTTCAGTCCATCTGTCTGGGTGCTGATTGGAATAATGTCTTTGCAGATTGAAGTGCATCCATCTATCTACCACAAGTGTTCAGGTGATTGCCTCTAACCTTTAAGAGTGATCTGATCAGTGCAGAGCACTGCTCCTCAAGTGCTTCACACAAAAGCCCTTTCTCCCCTCCTAGCAGAATGAGGGCATTACATTAGCATTTCACAAGATCCTTGTCTAGATGGACATTTTATCGTTATGGAGGAATAATCCATGCGGACATCGTCTCTGTTTTTATTATAGGATGCTGTTACTATATGTACACTCGGGACTGGCACAGCATTTGGGGAGTCAATCCTGGATAACACCCCCCGGCATGCTACCATTGTCACACGGGAATTCAGTGAGCTCCTACGCATTGAACAGAGGGAGTTCAGGTCTCTGTGGGAGGTGAGTACCTCCATCAATGTGTGCTTCATCTACACTTATATCAGCCTACAGAAATACTCCAGCTATATTGCGGTTTGTGACACAACTCTGGGATTAAATAAAGGTAGGAGGTTGTATCTAGAGATCTGAAAAAGCTGAAAGCAAAATATGACTAAGCATGTCTATTTGTCATTTTCTTTTGTCTGACTTTGTTTCCTTTTAGTCAGAGGACTAAGATTAGACACATTACTTAAAGTATACATAAGGTATAAGCATGGTTTCTGGTTTTATAGTTTCTTGAACTACCCTGGTCACAGATCTTTGGATCTAAGTTAATGAAGTAAAAACACAAATCAGCGTAAGAGGCTTTAATGAAACCTACAAACAATCACCCACAACAGGTAAAATACAAAATTTTTACATACTTAAAGTAAAAATATGACTCTTTCATGTCACATCGATTGCAAAGAGCAAATCCTTAACAGCTGCGTTTGCAGCACGAATCTCTGTCCAATTATCCTTTCATTTCCAACCTAATGAGGGGGCTGCGTGAAGCCAGGAAACAGCCACCTGTCTTAGCTTGTTCTTGCTGGATTTGAAATGTTGAATGTGAAAACTGTGACGAATTGAGCTAAGTGCAAGCCAAAGCGTGGGTGGTGTATAGGCACTAAGTGTCTTGTGGATTAGTGGGGGTTGGATTGTGAAGTTATTGTTTTTTTTTGTTGTTTTTTTTTGGCCTCCTGCAAGTATAACATGAGCTGTTCACTTATTATACTCTAACCTGCTTCCAAGTTTGTGTGCAAGCATTAATAATGATTTCATCAGAGTGCTGAAGGTTTACACCTTTTGACCACTAGATGGAGGTGCAGTGCTGCGGAGAAACAAATATGGTCTAGCTTTTTATGTTTACTTCAGACAGACTGATAACTATAAAACAACAACAACATGATACAATAAAAGTATATCTTTAAACATCACATTTACATACTGTACATAGAGTTTAGACTTATTGTGACAAGATACTAAAGAAAAACAATATTATTTATGGACAAACCAAAGTAAGCTGGTCACAATGCATCACTTATCTCTCCATCTCCTGCATGTTAGTTGGCAGATGTCATGCTGTGCAGAGGCCTCTCTCCTCTCTCGGCGCCCCCCTCTACTGAAGCCGCTGAAATGGGCTGGTTTACCGAGAGAGACAGCCCATTTCCTCCGGCACAGAAGGGCACGAGGGGCTAAATTATGGCCTGTGTATGTCAGTACACCGGCTAACAGCAGTGTGACTGGATACTTAATCCTGATCTGGATGTGTGCTGAGGATCACGCGGAAGTACTGCTATAGGCTACACACTGAACCTGTGCCCTGGGGCGACATCCTTAGTAAGGTTTGTTTTCAGATGAGATTTTATGGCTTCTGATTTTAACTCCCTAAAGCTCTTAAACCTCTCTGGCCTTGGTTGTTTTTTAATGACACTGACTGTGTGGAGATGTAGTGTCAATACTGAATATTTAATAGATATTATTGGAGTGCTTCCATTGGAAAATATCTGGCATTGTTGCAATGTTGTGCAATATTATTTCAACAATCTAATTATGAAGAAGCAAGAACCCTCTTCATGTCACACCTTTTAATTTGTGCAGCTGCTGTTGTGTTGCTTTAATGTGATATGTTTTTTAACAGGTTGACAGCATTGGGTAAATCATTTCTGATCTTATGTCATCAAACTGTCAGTTATCACCCACTATCTCATGTTAAAGGGCCCCTCCACTCAAACATGTTCTTTGATTATTATTACTTCCCTTGACTGTTTTCACTGTGCAGAAGTTTGACATCTGTCGGAGGTGGAAAGTTTCTTTGTGCGCTCATTAAATCTGAGTTCAAAGATTTCTTTGAGTAGACGTATGAGCAGGAGTTTGTGACATCCCGACGACGAGTTTGGAAGCCAATCATTGCCCCAGTATGCAACTTACACAAGTTTGATATGAAAACTTTTCTGTGAGGAAGGTCTATATGCCTTAAAGGACATGTGTAGGATTTAGTGGCATCTAGGGGTGTAGTTGCTGATTGAAAGAGAAACTCCACTGGCTGAGCCGAAAAACACATCGGGCGTGGCAAACAGAGGCGACGTGGACATTAGAAACATTAGTTTCCTTAGCCAAAAGTTTAGTTTGATAAGTTATTGACTCAGACAAGCACATTGATCTGAAAATCTCCCTTAAACTTTAATTTTGAAGGTGTGAAGTTCACTAGTTCTATAGTTAATAAAGTTAATAAAAGTTAATAATTGTTGTTACTGTGTTGATGTTTACAGAATATTTATATACTGTATATCAGAATTAATTAGTTTGAGACTGTCCTAAAGGCCCTATCTAGAGCCAGTGGTTAGTTTGTCTGTTCTGGTCTACTGTAGAAACATAATTCACCATGAGATATAAATATAAAGATAAGATATAAAAGTCTGATTCTAAGGTAACAAAAATATAAAAACATCCTAATTCTAATGAAATCAGTTATGAATATCATATTACATTCCTGTCATGTTATATATTTATGTATATGTAGAGACCCATAAATCTAAAAAATGTGTGTTGAGGGAATCTTTAATGTCCCCTTATGAAATGTCCTTGTCCTCCTCTGTAAGTCGCTTTGGATAAAAGCGTCTGCTAAATGCAATGTAATGTAATGTAATGTAATGAAATGTTTGCCAGTTTCATCATTCATGCAGTCCAGATTAACGTCCTCCAAATGAAATATTGGCTCTATGTTCCCTCAGAAGTGTTTGCAGATGTACTTCACCCAAAAACCATGACAACAGTTTTCAGCATTAGCATCAATACATAGATCCTCTGTTGTTGGATGTGCTGAGCTGTTACAAGTTGGCCAAGCTGTGACTGAATGGCTATCGAGTCAAAATCCACATAATCAGCTTGTTGACAGATAATCATTACACCAGCTCCCAGAATTTTTATTTATTTATTTATTTGTTGTTCGCAGTATCACCAATTTATTCTCCCTCCTGAAATTAATGCTGGTTCTCGCAGCGTTGCCGCAATGCAGAAAAATTGCTTATGTAGTATCTTGTTACTGGTGGCATCAGACTTCAGACTTTGTCTGTTAGTTCTTATGAACTGTGCCATCAACTCTCCTTCCTGTTTTAAATAAATTAAGTTCAGCTACTTCATATTCCTATGTGAATATCTGACATTGTTGCATTATTATGTCTACAATTTAGGTGTGAACAAGCCAGTTGTAATTGTATGTTGCTTTAATGTTTCATTGAAGCTGAAATATCATTCGTGTTGCATGAAAAACTTTCAGTATGCATTATTCTTGTCGCTTCCGCCCCTGAAAACCAGAGTGAACAGAGAAATATGCATTGATTGATGCCAGCCGATAGCAAAGAACTGATGCAAAGGGAGAGGTACCACCTACTCTGAGGAGGAAGACCTGAAACAAACCTACACATCTTCTCCTCCTCTTCCTCCTCCTCCTCCTCCCACACAGAGCTGTCCTCCTGCAAAATGCCTGTGGCCAAGCACTCGTACAAAACTATACCACAGTGAGCACAGCATTGCCCTAATGAACCGATGGATAATGTTATTTATTCATGACTGTCCGTGTCAATTATTCAGTGCATGTCTTTCTCCAGTTTTTGCCCTTTATCCTAAAATCTTCATGGAGTTGTTCAGGAGAACAGGAGCTACGTCGAGAGAGCTAATGCTTGTTTACACTCTTCTTCCCCGTTCCCCGTCTGTTCAGTGTTTCTGCGTGTGACTGTGGTGCATGTGCGAGTACATGTAGCAAACTCGCTGCATGTGTCTACGGGTGCCGCTCATGCAAGCAACTTTGATATTTATCTTCTCATGCTGCTGACTGCTATAAACACTGAGAACGAGCAGCCGTGTGCTGTTTGTTTAACAGAGCAGACATGAGCCGAGCTCAGCACACACGGGCGCGCTGACCGAAGCTTAGATGAGGCCTGATCATCAAATTGCTCGTCCTTTTGTTTCCTGCTTCCGATGGGCTCTGTGATAGAAACAACACAATTGTGTTTTTTGCTCTCTTAGGGCCTGCATGTGGCCTAGACAGACCAGCTTTTATTATCTGGAAGCTTTGAGATTTCGGATTAGATGTAAACAAACTTCATATGCATGTGTACATTGTACAAGCATGAATGCTTTCACTTGTACAAATTTTGCACGTTCAAGCTCAAGGCGTATCTGCTGGGTGCTGAGCAGAGAGAGTGAGTGAGTGGGGAGGAGGGGAGGATTGGTGTGTCACCATCATAAGTCGGTAGAAGAAGCCTGGTGGGCAGCCAGTGGTGAAAGTTGATGAAGAGGAAGTGGCAGGGACACTGCATGCCCTATGGTGTCTAAGGATTGGGTGTAGGGAGGAGGTTGGAAAAAAGGAGGCCACATGGATCCTCTGGTGGTTCAGCATCCAAGTAGTGTGCCACATCCAGAGCCAGAGTCCCTCCAAGGGTACAGCGGATATGTGCACTGAAAGAGCAGGAAGATTAAATCAAAACATTTGTGTTGTGTTCTCTTATCTCTGCTCACAGAGTTGTTACATAATCAAAAAAAAAGAAGCATAGAATCTGAACTCCAACCTGTGAAATAAAACAAGGCTCATGCATTAAAAACTGCAACTGGCCTCGCAGATGATTATTATCCGTTCTATTTTCGCTTTTAGTCACAAAGTGTTTTGTTTTAACAGCTTTTGCAGGATTTATAGAAGAATTAAGTCAGATTGAGATGAAATTAGATGGATGAGACGGAAAGATCCAGGATTAGAGTTAAATTCATGTTCAGCCGTCGCACAAAATAAACTCAGCTTTCGTCTTCCATATCATCGCCTTGTTTATGTGTCTCTATTTACTCTTCTCTGCCTTTTTGCTGAGTTGAACCTGTATCTTTAAGCATAGAGGAGCTGACTGACTGAATTCAAACAAAAAAAGTAAACCAGTTTCAAATTTCAAATCAAATTCGTGACTAACATGAAGAGAAAAGACAGAAAATAGAGATTTCTCTCTCTCTCTCTCTCTCTCCAGCGCCTCTGCATGCCTGTCATTATGATGGACTGAGGCAAGCATCTTAAACTCATGCCTGTTCAATACAAGCCTTCATTCCATCAAATTCAGGATGACCAATAAGAAGACATAATTTATCATCTCATGTTTTTAACGATATTGTAGAAGCTGTTTTGGTGCGTTCTGTCAGTCAGGATTGTAAACTGACAGGGAGTCAGATTTGACATGATGATTCAGCGACACACACCTACATCTGTTCAGTCGTTGTTCCAGCTTCATCTCGCTGTTTCTCATTGACATCCTTCTGTATCTCCAAACACTACACGTGACAAATGAGGAAACAAATCAAGAAATAACAAGAGAAATAAATAAAGTTGTGTAAAAGTGAGCATGGTGTGTCATGTATGAGGGTATGTTTGTTTTATTTTAATTATTTTCCTTGAAGCATCAGGAGTCATTAAATGGTATCACTGATTGTCATTTATGAAAAAGAATATACAAAACACATTAAAATGTGTTAATCTGTGAGGCATCACTGACTATTTTCCATTATTACATTCACAGCAATGTATTGAGGTGATGAAACTCTATTGACTTGTACGAGTGTGATCATTTTTGACATACACTGGCAAGACAAATCTCAAACACCCGAGACAAGAAGCAGACCATTGATTAATCAAAGCATCCTTAAAATGAGACAAATATGAACCATACCAGGTGCTACCAGGTACTTTAAAACTTAATGATTTTATAAGCTCTTGATAATGTGATTAATATCTTGATTTGGAAAATGCTCAGGGAGTTCAATGTAGCTGTCTTCTGGCTTCGAGAAGTAACAAGGTCAAAGATAAGACACCATCTGGTCTCTGTCCTTGAGAGGAAGGAGCTCCCTGATAGGAACAGGATACTGGGTGGTACTGTCTGTACGTTTTAGGTTTGAATTAGAAGCGGAAAGAAAATATTCACAAGTCTAACTGAATTCCACAGAGGGGAAATGTCTCCCTGTGGATTTGTAAGTTGCTGAAAGCAGCAGGGAGATTTTTTACAATCTTTTTTTTTTAGAATTGTGATTATTAGTCTTCACATCCTGTGAGACTGAGCAGACTGTGCTGTAGTTCTTTCTCTGCGAATGTGGCCAAGCTGAAAATGAGCAACTACACTGTTTTGTGTGTGTGTGTGTAGATTAGCTAAGGCTTGTGAGAGAGAGAGGGAGAGAGAGAGAGAGAGAGGGAGAGCGATCGAGCATGCTCTCCTGTGTGCTCAGTGAGTGGAGTTGAGTAATCACCTAGCAACTGCTGCTCAGAAGAAGACGGCAGCTGACTGGCACTCTGCTGGGGCTGACACAGTCTACTCGCTCTGCTCTGGCGCTGTACAGGCTGCTGTGACGGAGCTGCTGGATCATGTTGGACTAATGTTCTCGGACTTACATGCGTTTGTTAACACCTGGATGGAAGAGGGTGTGGAGGATCTCCGAGTCATTGGCAAGAAATAAAGGCTGCATGGGACGCTGGTGGCATCTTTAGGTAATCTTTGCCAAACTTTTAGTACATGCATGAGAAACTGAAGTGCAGAAGTGTTGTTGCTGATGTTGCAAAACTATTCTTTTCATTCCTACTGGAATATTTATCCTAAGTGCTGAAATGTGATGGAGCAGAAGTGACGTGAAACTCTTGGGAGGGTCTTTCCCTCAATTGTTTTCCTTAAGTGGCCTGAAGTGTGCATGTAAAAGTCACAATGAACACTTTGGACTATGAAGGTTATGTAATCTGGGGGTGAATTATATCAGTGCGTTCGTGCACATAGATATCTGCACAATACAATAATGTGCTGAAGCATGAAAGACAGTGTTTGAATGCACTGAGATGACTTGGTTAATGTCGCCACTGATCTGTTGTTACGACGCAGTTGACACTACACTTATCTGTGGACTCTTTTAAGCATAGCAATCATGTGCATCAGATGGAGATATGGACTATATATCACACTGCTTTATATACACTGTGTATGGGGGGAAATGACACATTCTTATTAGAGGATAGGGTTAAGGCAGATGTCAGAGCACTCCTGCTGCTGTGAACAGTGAAGTCAGTGTATGAGAGCAAATAAGCACATCAGTTGACCGAGCTTCACTGGAGGAATACAGAACAGCACATCTGTCATTGCAGAGATTTATAATGCCTCTTTTTATGGAAAGATGAATGCAGTATTATGCTGTTATTGCACACTGAGATGCAGAACATTTACTTAAAGAATTTAAGACTGAAGAGTTTAAGTTATCAACAGAATGTGAAGAAATAACAGTTCCTGTAATACTTTGTAATACCACTTAGTATCTCAAGATAAGATAGTCTGATGGTAAAGCTCAGACCTCTCCTGGTAGTTGCATGGTGAGTTCAGCTTAAAAAAATGTCAAGAAAGGCACATGTTTTTATTATTAAACAGAAAAATACAACCATCAACCTGATTTAATTTCTCTCTTTTATCGCATTTAAACTTGAGAGAAACAAAATTCACCAAAACCATCTAGGTTAGTCTGTCTGCTGTCCTTGCAATCACAAACTCTGGTTTGGTTGAAATAAATAATACACAGTGTTAGATGTGAAAAGAAACAGCTGCTATCTCTGTCCTCAAAGCCACCACTCCATTCAAATCAAATTAAATCAAATCAAATCAAATCAAATCAAATCAATTTTATTTGTATAGCCCAAAGCCACAAAGTACATTTGCCTCGGAGGGTTTTACAATCTGTACAGGGAGTGACACCCTCTGTCCTTAGACCCTCGGTTCGAGTGAGGAAAAACTTGCCAACAAAAACCCTTTTAACAGGGAAAAAAGGTGGAAGAAACCTCAGGAAGAGCCACAGAGGAGGGATCCCTCTCCCAGGACGGACAGACGTGCAATGGATGTCACAAATCAACACAAACATATCCCCCCGGCAGTCTAATCCTATGGCAGCGTAACTAAGGGATGACCTGAGCCAGCCCTAACTATAAGCTTTATCAAAAAGGAAAGTCTTAAGTCTACTCTTAAAAGTGTTGACCGTGTCTGCCTCCCGAACCCAGAAAGGTAGTTTGTTCCACAGAAGAGGAGCCTGATAGCTGAAAGCTCTGGCTCCCAATCTACTTTTGGAAACTATAGGAACCACAAGGAACCCAGCGTCCTGAGAGCGCAGTGTTCTAGAGGGGTAATAAGGTATTATGAGCTCTTTTAGATATGATGGTGCCTGACCATGAAGAGCTTTGTAAGTAAGGAAAAGAATTTTAAATTCTCTTCTAGATTTAATAAGTAGCCAATGCAAGGAAGCCAAAATGGGAGAGATGTGATCTTTGATTTTGGTTCCTGTCGGAACACGTGCAGCAGCATTCTGAATTAACTGCAAAGTCCTTAGTCACATAAACAGTAATTTTACCTCACTGATTTTAGTGAAACAAAATCACAAAAACAGTCTTGGTTCGTTGTTCCAGTGCTCCAGCATTCACCAACTCTGCTGTGGTCGAAATTAGTTATATGCAAAAAATATTCTGGCTCCACACGCTGTCGTTGCCTGACCACTCTCTCACCAGGTGATTTTTAAAAAGCTGTTTGCATGTGACAACAGACATCCACACTAATGCTGCCACATTGCTTCTGTAAAAGATCTCCATCCAGGATAAAAAAAAACCCTGAACTATAGAAAAATGGAAAAATCTCTGCAAACAATTTTAAGGAAGAGCTTGTGCACCTAGTTGATCACATTTAACGTAATTCTTTATCTTTTATGCCTTTTAAAGTGTCCATATGTCTTTGTACCATTTTTAAAGCTGCTAAATATCTAAAACAATTTCTTGATTCTCTAGTTTGAGAGATATCTTTACCACAAGTGAAGAAATGATCTGTTGATATTCATGTTTCTGCTGCTTGTTGGCGATTAGGGATTTTATATCAGGTTGAAATTTGTCAAAGGAGCCCTTTTAAACTCCTCTTAGGCTCAAATGCAACAGATCACTTTGAATTAGTTCAGGATTAGGATTTGTTTTTATTCCTAGAGTCATAGATGTGATGGGATTTAGACTCCTACACGTCTCCCCGGCCCCGTCTGATCATATCACTTCGGATGTCATTCTTCTGGAAGTGTTTGTAACACCTCTCAGATACTGTGAGTAAATCCGCCTGAAGCAACAGATCATAATCTCCTTTAACGTGATGAAATCAGTTTATAAAAAATAAGACAACAATTCTGAAGAGGCGCAGTTATATCAGACGCTGTAAGCTGTCTGACTAAACCACTGCGCTCGCTGTCTGCATCTCAGATCATGACAGATTATGTGACCCAGTCAAATACACCTAAAGGTCTTTATTGTATGCAGTCAGGAACATACATCAGTGGAAAAACAGAACTTTCCTGTCCCTTTACTAGACGATAAGGACATCTCTGTCAGTATTATGGTTATAAAGTGACAGACTACAGGGAAGTAGCCGCACAAATCACACCCACTGGCTGTTTTACTGTGACATGCAGTGTTGTCATAAATATTTGAATTTGCATTTCAAGGGAACACAATGAGTTCAGGATTTTTTAATAAGTATATAAGCTTATAAATCTTTTAAGTTTGAAGTTGTTGCTGAATATTTTGTCACAGTTCCAGTATAGTTGCAGTTTTAATCTCTCCAGATGACGTGTTAAAATGATTCAATGCGCCAGTAATCTTTTGGAATTAAAAGGATACTGATTGATATTTAAGCGATCATTATATCATTATATATAAATATGTTGGGAAATACACTTTTTTGTTTTCATGTCAAAAGTTAGATGAGATGATGGCTACCACTCCCATAACAGGAGGAGACAGGTAACCTGGCTCTGTCTGTCTGTTACGTGCCAAATGAGATTTAATGATCTACTTGGATGGAGCCTGGTAGGTTTCCAGTCTTGATGCTAAGATAACTGGCTGGTAGTTCCATCTACACATTTAGTGGACAGTGGGCGACCTCTGTGGCTGTGAAGTGAAGCCAATGCGGAAGTGCCAAACACTGCAGTTCCTCGAATGACCACTTGAGGCTGGCTACAGAATGAGTCAGTCTCCATAAGCCCCCATGTTAAAATGTCCAACTTCACAGCAGAAATAAACATGTTGCCATTACAGATGGCTTGTTTGAGCCCCCAGTTGTCACTACTTCAGCTCTGCCGATGATCCATGTCTTTGTTGATTTTTAGAAAAGGGAGAGGCAGGACTGCCAACATACAGCAACGACGTAGGTCAGGGTATGACATGCATGTTCTATACTGTCTGTGGGACAGACAGTAAGTGTATCTTTCTTCCCATCAGACATAAGTACATGTCCCAAAATGTCGAACTAATATAAAGTGCCCAACATTGCTTAAATTCTTGGGTTACAGAGAGAGCTTCACAGAGCACAAACAAGGACGTGACGGGCAGACAAGAGCAGGGCTGCAACTAATTATTCCAACTAATCTGCTGATTATTTTCTCAGCTGACTGATTCATCATTTGGTCCATTAAATCTCCATCTGAGTTTCCTAAAGCCCACACAGATATCTTCAGGTATCTTGTTTTGTCTGACAAACAAACCAAAACCTCACCTAAAATATTCAACGTGGAGAAAGACTTAAAGTCTTAAAGGATGAATCTACTATCAAATAATTTTCTGTTGATCGACTAATAGGTATACAGTTAATGGTTTCAACTCTGACTCAGGCAAAAGGTTGATATATGAGGCTGTAAAAAAAAAAAAAGACTCCCTGCGGAAACAAAAGCATTGCGTGTCGTAAGAGTCAGAAACATCATTACTAACAAAATAGAAACTGAGTGCTTTTTACACACCTGACAATGGCCGTAATCCTCCTCTAAAACAACACCCCCACACCGCATGCTGGATACAACCCCTCAGGGAGCATGGCTTTATTGGCTCATTTGTTCATGTGCTGCTCAGTTTAAGTGCTCCTCCCTAATCCTAAACCCTCTAATTGTCAACAAAGACAGATAGGCTTGTCGAAGTGACTTTGAAGGCTTCAGTTCTGTTTGAATAATGAAATTAATTTTGTCCCCTCCACAAAAGAAACATTTTCATAATCAGAGTGTGCTGTTAGTTGACATTAATCGGTGTCGTAATGAGCAACAAGTAACATACTGCTTCTTAATTGAGGGCGAAGGCCATGTGCCCCTAAAGGGTTAAAGCAAATTAACTGACTTCAGAGGTTAGAATTGAATTTGCCTCTGAGAGTACATTACCATCGAAGACCAAATGGCTCTGTAGTTCTTGCTTTCGTTCAGTTTCCTCTGACCAGAAGATAGGAAGGTAGAGACAATTGGCCGGTCACTAAGTGTTCCTCAATCAGCCTTTTATTGACTCAGAGCGTAGTTGCTCTCTGGCACATAATCAGGTTTTATTCGTCTTTTACCACAAATTAATCTTGAACCATTAGTCTACTTGACAAATTGTTTAAAAACTAAAAAAACAACAACTAAAAACCGAATGTGGTGTGGTGCTTTTATATGATGAAGTGTGTTTTTTTTTTAAACATTCGGTACTCTTAAAGGTCCAGTGTGCAAGATTCAGGGAGCTGTATTTACAGCATATGACAGAAATGGAATATAATATGCATAACCATGTTTTCATTAGTGTTTAATTACCTTTTATATCTACAGACTCCTCTTCCATGTAGCCCATACAGTAAGAGACAAACCAAACACTGGCTCTAGAGAGGATGTTTAGCATTATTCACAAGTGTAACATCCACTCTAGTTTCTCCTCCACACTAGCAAGGATGGATGAAGTGCAGTTGAAAATTGTTCCACCCTGGCAGAGGTTTGTACTCTCCCGCTGAGTTCTGCTTTGACCCATGATCTCATGTTGCAGCGGATAAGGCAGATATTTCTTTTACGGCTCATTGGCCATGGTTGAATTGACCTCTTTGTGCACTAGTGTCATGAACAAGAACATGACATATACAAGAGTGCACTATGATGTTCATTACATAACATCTGTGATGCTGCAGGGCACATTGATGATATAAGGCATGTACACTTGTATTGTCATGCTCTGTTTGCTCTCATGCGCAACATTAAGGAATAAGTCCTTTATGACTAATGAGGATATGTAATCTGAAAAGTGCGTGACAGGAAAAAAGAGGACTAGAAACTGAAATTAAAAGTTAGATTTATTGAAGTGACACATGTACATTAAAGATAATGTGATTGCTCATAGTTTTATGATAATGACTTTTCTGGTATTCGAAACCTGTTTGTGATAATTAGTCACTGAGCCCTGCTTACATTTGCATGTTTCGACTATTGAGGAAGAAATATCAGACAAATTCTTGTCAGCTTCATTTTTTGTCCTCACAGCCTGGAGACAATTGTCTCTCTTTGTTTTTATAAGACGGCACACTGATGAGAGGAAATGTTTGAGGACAATGAGGGAAATAACATGGACCACTTAGATCACTGGCCTGTCCCTGTATGCCACTGGATGTATTTTATGATGATTAGAGGTGGAAAGTAACATTTTCAAGTACTTAAGTACAATTTTGAGGTACTTTAGGAAAGTGTTGACCTTTTTACTCCTTTGACAGCAGAAGTAATTAAGTAGCATTTAAGATTTTACATAAAAAGAAACATAGAATAATCTGATGTAACACAACACATTGTTGAAGATAAAACCATACCTTGTGTCCCCTCATAAAAATGCTGCGCATGTACGGGGCACATTCTCAGTGATGGTGTCATTTAAATATCTGTTTGACACCCAACAGAGTAAAAGTTCAAGACATTTAAGAAACAGTAAAAATATAAGAAAAAGTCCAAAAGATTACGACAAGTTTGTGTACTTTGTTTTGTTCTTTTCCCCAACTAATCTCCCCAATTAATCATCTCACCACTGTCAGATTTGTCCTGTCACCCTTTGAACAGTAAAATTGTGCTTACACATTGCTGTATTAGTATTCACTATAATGTCAGGTATACTGGCCAGTTTATCAGTAGCTAAAAGCAGCACAGTCTAACATACACTGGATTTTTCTTACATTATATACGTTATTTTTACATTGTAATTCTTCCACCACTGCCCTGTAGAGCTGTGTGGCAGCTGTTTGATGAAAAAGGCAATATTGGAACCAGAAACTTGACACAAAATCTTGTTATTTGTCCAAAGTACCAGCTGTTAATGTTAGCTGTCGAGTTACAGCAGGTTACCTCACACGCACACTTAGCCACAGGGTTTTACCTTGGCCAAGATATAGTGATGAAACACAAATATAAAGTTTGCTTTATCCAATTATAACACTGCTACTGCTGTCTTTACGATGCTACAGTCTTCTTATGGGTTATGCATAATGTTCAGTCATATTACCACCATATGGTGATATGTAATTTGTGTGTGGTTTATCTTGTGTAAAACAGATAATTCCTTACTAACTATTAACTGTATGGACTGATTTGTTCTTATGTTTTCACAGAAATATCATCAGTGCATGGCTGGACTGCTCGTCCCACCCTATGGTGTGATGGAAAGTGGTTGTAGTGCTGACAGTAAGTAGTCCTCAATTACTACTCACTACTTTGTTTGTATTAAATACAATTAAAGATTGTAACAGGATCCTCAAGTCAACATTTGACTGTTTCAGTATGAGTAAAAGTGTTTGCGAATGTTGCAGTTGCACATGGTTTGGTCGAGTTAGATCATCAGAAATAGGTACAACAATGGTCAATCCAATTTTGCCAAAATCAAAATATCTTCATATATTTTGTCAAATATATTTTGCTAATGTAGCTATTTTTTTCAATTTAAACTTGGCTCTCACCTTTGCAAACTGTCACTAGTCCTTGAAATGACTGCAGACCGGAGACGTTCAAGTCCATCAGAAGATGCTCACACAACAAAAATCTCTAAAAATCCCATGTTTGTAAAACTAAGAAGTTAAAAACAAAGTCTGTACTCAATATTAAACCATGGGGACACAAAAAAAACAAACATATTTAAACATAATGTAAATATGATGGTGATTTAGATTGCTGTTTTTTTTCCATTTACCAAGTTATAATCAGATTTACAGTAACATTACAGATTAGAAAAAGCACATTTGCACTGATTAAGTTATAGTTATTGAGATTTTTTTCAAGCTTTTATACGGATTATCTTTGATGTAAGAATTTATCAGGATGAAGAAGTCTTAACACAGTTCACAGTAACTTTATAAGATTTCCCAGAAATAACTCTTAACTTTTCAGGTTGTGTAATATAACATAGATTCTTATTTTGTAAAATATGTAATAATATTTTTGTCTGCCTAACTCCACTTACTGTCCTTTGTCCTCTTGTAGTGTGGTAAAAGCTGATTATTTATGCTTTTCTGTTGCAAGTTAACTCAATATTCACTCAGTTTTTCTCAAACAGAGCACTTAACTTGCTTCAAAGTCACGTACCATAAAAATGATGAACAGCAGTGTGCAGTCCTGAGAGTCTGTTGGCTTACTGGCAGGGAGTTCCCTGGTTATTGTCATGTATGTTTAAAGAGTTCACTAAATGTTTCTCTTTTATCTGTTCCATAGAAAGATTTTAAAGAACTCACAATCTGAAACTCACCTTAAAATTTACGACTGCGTTTTAATAGTTAATCAGCCTGCCCTGCTTTAGTATTTATCAGCATTACATGTTGTGTAAGGCTCTGGGTATTTGTGCAGTATGCAGCACAGTACTGTGGGGATTTTTCAGTATGTTCTCTATGCATGGATACACCAAAATCACACAAGCATCAAGCAGCTGGAGGCTGATGCACTCTCCCGTACTTTACATCCACAGCAGCTTAGTGGTTTCATAACTGTAGTGGCAAAGTCAAATGAATTAAACATGTTTTAAATAGTTTCCTTAGTTACAACACTGCTGTGCTTTTACAGCACTTCGGTGTTAACAGGTGAAGCTTTTAACATCAGCATTGTTTCATTACTCCGGTCATGCATTCCGTACCACTCACACCTGAGCACCTTTCCACGCATGAACACGCGAAATGAAATGACACAGTTTGCTCTGACGTGTGCTCAAACTAGATATAATCCTTATAAACCAATAAATGACATTTTAGATTGTTGTAATTCATGTCTAATCTTGGATTCATCTCTCTCTTTCATGCATACTGTACGCTCTATTCCTACTGGTGTGATTAAACTGATGTGACATTTGAATGAGTGGCCTGATGTCACATGGACCAGCATGGCAGCATTGCAGATAAATGATGGACAGCTGTCAGATGGACGGATTCTATATGCAGACCCTGAGTACACAAATAGAAATTATGTGTGAATTAAATGTAAAAAGTGTCACTCATAGTGATAAACCTACAGAGAATTATGACCTGAATATGCAGCTGCTGTCAGCTTTATCACTCGTGTAGCTCCCTGGCCTGTAACTTCACAGTTTTGGCCTGCACTGCTGTGGTTCATTGCCATGTGATGAACTGGCGACCTGTCCTATTCTCTTCTCAGCTTCTACTGTCAGTGTCCTCTTCAGGCTGTTCACTTTTATGTCCACAGAGGCTACTGAATCTGGTTACATTGCTCGCTTGCCCAGCTCCAGTTCTGGCACAACACCAGCTCCCCTCCCTGTTAGTATTCCCTGTAGTTGGGGGCTGAAAGGCTCCTCTTCCTGGTACAAACCCCTGCTGCTCTGATCACACATTAGAGCAGCATTATCTAACAGCAGCTACAGTTCACAACATACTTTACTGTCCATCAGAAAACTACGGCTCACAGGTGATTGTACCAGACCAAGTTACATAGATTTTTATTTTTCACTGTTGGACATTATTCACTCAGTGGTTAGACGGTCTAAATGCTAACACATATTTTGCAACAGGAAGGTAAGAATAGAAAAAGAAAACAGCATTTACAAAAACAACCAAGAATTTAAAGTAGCCATGAATTACACAGAGTATTATGAACAAAGTTATACAGATGCTTGAGTTTTATTTCTGGATGTATAACCTCAAGCATAATGTTACACTTCTAACGATGTTCTACTTTCTATGTATTCTTCTTCTGTATCTGTTTTTATGGTATCAGCAGTCTGGGAGGCACGTCTAAGAATAGCCGAGTTTTTCCCAGCAGATACAGTTGTGACTGAGCAGCTCTGACTGATTACTCTATTTGTCCTGGAGGGGAACTGCACAAGCTTAAAGCTCTTAACACTAAGACATAACCACACCCTTAAAACCCTCTGCACAATGGGCACAGTTTTTTTTTTTTTTTTTACATCATGTTGCTGCCCCACTAAGAACCACGATTGTGTAATACAGTCAAACATACTACAAGGAATTTTTAACTAGTTTATATTTGATATTGATAAATCTATATGATATACACGAACAAACAAGACCATCAGCATATTTCTGTGTAATTGTTCTTAATGCCTGCCACTGGGTCGGATTCTTTCCTCTTGAAATTAACCAAACGAGGCGATAGAGACACCAACGCTTTTGTCCACAGGGGCTGCCATAATCAACACAACATGCAAGTTCATGTAGCTATCTTAAAAAAAAAAGACAGTATATATTATATATAGCCCAAATAATTTTAATACAACAAACAATAGCTGAAAATAAGTAAACAAATTACACAACGGCTACTGACTCATAATGCTTACAGAAATTAGTGCAATAATTTGCTGTGGGGTATTTTTCTTAATAATACCTAAGTAGTCATAATAAAAAAATAAAAGAAACAAACAATCAAAAGGAGATGAAGGCACACATAATCTGACATTTAATCCAGAAATAATTGATCTAAATTTTCAAAGAGGGTATTTACAGAAAAATCTGATTGTTTTGCTCAAAGATTTTAAGAGGAGCTTCAGGACACTCTTTTATGCTAAAAGAAAATTAAATAGAAAGATTGTCATATTGTACATAATGTAAAACATGTTTTTTTTTATTCTGTATTTACTTTTGAATCCATTTCAAGGCTTTAATTGTCTTTTTATGGCAAGTTACACGTGGCAGCTGGGAAATGTTAGTTGGTGGCATGAATTACTCAGTACTGTATACTTCTATAGTTGATTTATGTCCAACACATAGACCTTCAGGGGCTCATTTCTCTGTGGTTTGTTTCAGTGAAAATAGGACACTCTTCTCATTGATCTCTGTTTATCACAAGTCACTTCATAAATATACTTTCTTGTTCCTTCCAACCAGGAATGCCGGACAAAGAGAACATAAGCAACAACTCATATGTTTCAGTCTCCAAACATCAGAATAAGGTATTTTCTCTGACACAAACATGAATTATTTAAACGATTCACTGTTGTCACATGTTATAAGAGAGAGAGAGAGGGAGGCTGTGAAGGTGAGTGTT
The DNA here is from genome assembly GCF_000972845.2 of Larimichthys crocea. Lineage (NCBI taxonomy): Eukaryota > Metazoa > Chordata > Actinopteri > Sciaenidae > Larimichthys > Larimichthys crocea. The sequence continues at coordinate 14,684,120 of NC_040028.1, forward strand.
ACTGTGAGTAAACAGTTTGGCATCGGGCTACACGTGGCAATAACTCATTCTTTACCGCTATGCACCTCTCAGACAGAGGATGGAAACGAGTGTGGAATGTGAAGTTTGTTTAAAGTTGGTCTAAATATAATCAACAAGTGGAGTTTTGTCTCCATCCATATCAGTTCCTGTCCCACCTTTCTACTGTTGTCGTTTCCTGACCGGTTGATAACGTGGCACTACAGGAGATTTATGGTGCCCTGTGCTTTGTTCCTTCATAGAGTTTAGTCTCAGCATGCCCGTGCTTTTTTGTTATGTAACAAGCAAACACATCTATAAATTACTTTAACATATAGATATAATTAAGTATGAAAGCCCAGCTTCTGGTCTTTGGCTACTGAGTGACCCAATTGTCTTGTAAATAAATGATGAACTTTAAAGCCTTCACATAAATGCACAAGTTACGCTGTTCTCTGGAGCATGCAAAATGCATTTTAAATGTCACAGCCCTGCAGACCACCCCGTGCAGGGATAAAACAGGAAAACACACTTCATACAGTAATGCACAATATCTCTATCCTATTTAAGCAATTGAATGCATCAGTCAGGACTCTGGTAAAAGACTGTTATTTTAACTGAGAAGCAATATAAAACGCCGTAAGTTCAATTAAAGTTGACAGCTAATAAACAATGTCAACAGTGAGTCATACAGTAGCAGGGAGGAAGGTCTTTTGTGGCCCACAGTGAGAGGAAAAACACCAGTTATTTGACTTGTCTGACGTGTTATTGTTTCCCTGATGTCTTTTATTACCAATTACTGGACTGTTGTGTTCTCCAATAACAAACCTCTCTGGATTTCTGTGATATTAAGTTTTGTATCATCAGGAGAGCCTCTGTTTCATCGTCATCCATGGTGTATTTTATTTCAATTCCTCTTACATTTCTTATATTGCCTCTTTTGTTTCATTTTTATTTTGCAGAAGTCATTCATTGAAAGTCCAGCCAAACCCCACCTTAAATGCATTTCTCAGGTAGTAAGCTCAATCACCTTTTGTATGTAGGGACCAATCATTACCTGTTTGTGTAGCAGGTACTCAGCAGGACTCTATTGTGCTGAAGTACTTGAATTGTACTGTTCAGGTTCCCTCTGAGAAGATCCTGCGGGCTGGGAAGATTCTCCGTAACGTCATCCTCACCAGGGCACCTCACATGATCAGAGACAGGAAGTATCATTTGAAGACGTACAGGTTAGTTGGCATCTTAATTCTTTAACATTTGTGGAAGGTTTAAATCCACAATCAATCCAACAGAAGCATGACGTCACCTGTAGGTTTCTGTAAAGTTTTGAAGCTCAAAATCTGTTGCTCTGTCACCGCCACCATGTTGGCAGTCCTGTCTCTCAGCAAAGATAAGGATAATCGTCAGGCCTGAGGCGGGATGAATGACGCCTGGATGCTGCAACAAACCACCTGTAACTTTAAGCCTTAATATAATTTGAACAGGTGAGTTATGTAAAAATTCACCCTCAGTACAGTTGTCATGAAAGGGGAAATTAGCTATAGAGACCAAAATAGTTTTTTGTACCAGGCGTTTTTTGTAAACGTGTTTATTTCTGTTGTGAAGTTGGACATTTTAAGATGGGGGCTTATGCAAAATGAATGTTCTGTAGCCAGCCTTAAGTGGACATTTGAGGAACTGCAGGTTTTGGCACTTCCACACAGGCTTCACTTTACAGACACAAAGGTTGCAGCTTGGTTAAATCACATAAGAACACATTTATTTACACACATGAAAACAATCTAAACATATAAGTATGATTAAAATAAAGAATAAGAAAGAATAGAAAGAATAAAAAGATGAACACACAAGGATTTATCGTAGTGGCCAATCCATGCCCAACTTTACAAGGGCACATTATCACCTCAACTGGACTTTTGGCTTTAGCATTAAAACCTTCTTACAAATAATCAGCTCATACGTGATGAACCCATATAGACTCGTCACCCGACTCAGCTGCAACTTTTCTGTGTTGTAATGTTGTTTCCAGGAGCAGCAGGCAGCAAAAAACCCCACTGTACACAGCCAGCTCAGCACCAAATGGCAGACAGATACAGTCAGCAATTAGCCAGTGACCAAAGTGAAGCATGTAGCATCTAAAGGACGAGATATTTTAGGAGCTGGCTGAGAACAAACCAGACCAAGGACAGAATATTAATAATTTCAATTGAATGCCTTGTCATGGCAGCTATTGCCACTCATACTAGTTCCCAGTTCTTCTTTTATTTATTCTTAACAAACCGCAGTAGACGTTGTCTCATGTGAAATTCATTGTAAATCTCACTTCTTCTTCTTCTACATTTTTCCTGGTAAAACCTCCTCGTCTCAGTGCTTGGATGAGAAAATTTACTGCAAAAGCAGAAGTGGTTTGGTTGAATCACACAACATACACATTACATATGCGGTAACTGCTAACTGCCAACACAACCCTATGACGTGAATATGTCAGCATTGTGTATACAGACTATTGTGCTGCCCCCAAGAGGCCAAAAAATCTATTAATGCACAATCGTGTTGTGTCTTTTGTGTGTTGCACATGCTGTAAACATGGATCCTTCTTTAAATAAGTGCTTTCAGAATGTGCACTGTGAAAAAAAATGTTGTTTTTATGGTTAAAAAAAAACTGGTAGCTGGTAGTGGTTGTCAGAATTTTACTGTAATAAATACTGTATAACCTTTTCTAATATTACGGTAAAAGGATATTAGTACTGTTAAGTTTTTTTCATCAAAAGAAACACTGTTTTGCTCTGTGATTCACATGAAAATACCATATAAATGCCATATAAAATGGTTTTGCTATGAAATATCATGGTGTTTTACTGTAAGATTCATAGTCTCTAACATAAAGTATACTTTATGCTGTATAAATGACCTTAATATGCTGTATAAGTAAATGTTTTGCCATCAAATACAACTGTGTTTTATAGTGTGGATTACTGTGAAAATGCTATGTTCCATTATTGTAACTTTTAATTGTTTAAATGTTATCTTTTGCTTCTTTCCACATGTATCAATATTATTTTATGACAACAACCTTTTCTCACAGTTTAGTAATACTTCAGAAACATTAAATTAACCAAAATCAGACAATCACATAACTGCTCAGCCTTGTATAAGCTCTTATATAGACTTGTGTCTGTTTCCCAGGCAGTGTTGTGTGGGGATAGAGTTGGTCGACTGGCAAATGCAGCAGAGCTCCTGCGTCCACTCTCGTATTCAGGCTGTGGGCATGTGGCAGGTGCTGTTGGAAGAGGGTGTTCTCAACCATGGTGAGACTCTGTGTGACGGCTGCGTCTGCAAACGTGTACGTGTGAAGCAGAGATTTTAAATTCAAGCCCTGCTGTCTGTGTTGTGTGGATGTGATGCAGTGGATCAAGAGCTCTGCTTCCAGGACAAGTACCTTTTCTACCGCTTCCTGGATGATGAGCAGGAAGATGCTCCTTTACCCAGCGAGGAGGAGAGGAAGGAGAGCCAAGAGGAGCTGCAGGATACCCTGCTCCTCCTCTCCCAGATTGGACCTGACGCTCACATGAGGATGATCCTGAAGAAACAGTATGGCTTCAAAGCTATAATCTTTAATATTAAATAAAGTGAATCGCCGTGATGGTGTTATGATTTCATTTACATATTTACTCTTTTACAGCCCGTCTGAAAGAACAGCAGACGATTTGGAGATCATTTATGAAGAGCTGCTCCACATAAAGGCCTTATCTCACCTATCCACCACTGTGAGTACATATCGTCACTGTGCAGACATTAAAACTGCTCTCCTGTGGCAGCACAAACCATGCTTAGCCTCTCAGACTACTGCAACATTTAGGAGCAGAGAGGTGTTTTACACCAGCAGGCACAATTTGCATGGATCTCTTTCGGGTTGCACTACTGAATAAAAGTAATTTGTGTTAATATTGATGTTGCTGAGTTGTAAATCTGTCTAACTTGCTTGCACAGGTAAAAAGAGAACTGGCTGGAGTGCTGATCTTTGAGGCCCATCCAAAGGCAGGAACAGTGTGTGAGTAATGTGATAAGTGATGTGACCCTGATGATATATATATAAAAAACGACAACAACAACCCAAAACCTGAGGAAGAGGGTGACATTTTGAAGATGAATGTCAGAATTAATCCAACTAATCCCAGATTAGGTAACATCAGACTACCAAAGCTTTGTTTCTTTTCACTCTCAGTATTCAATCAGGGGGAGGAGGGCACATCATGGTACATCATACTAAAGGGGTCAGTCAACGTCGTCATCTATGGAAAAGTAGGTATTCCTCCAGTTTATTTCTAAAAGCATCAAAGCTGATGATGCAACTCTGACCAGCGCATTGACTGATCAGTCAGTAACTGATCGGTACGCCTTGTTTTGCAGGGTGTTGTTTGCACTCTCCATGAAGGAGACGACTTTGGAAAGCTCGCTCTTGTCAATGACGCCCCCCGTGCTGCCTCCATTGTCCTGCGAGACGACAACTGTCACTTCCTGAGAGTGGACAAGGAGGACTTCAACAGGATCTTGAGGGTGAGTTTCTGTTAAATGTCTATAGATGCTTTTATAAAAAAAAAAAAAACACTATTGCCCTCTGTTGGTAAAAAGTCTGCAATGCAGCCATACAAGTTATTTAATGTGCCCCCTGCACACATTAGCTAAGTCATCCAGCTAAAAATGAAATATGTTCATGATGACTTGTGTTAATTCAAGCTCAGATAAAAGGAAGATTTGGGTTTAATTAGCTGCGGATGGAAACTTGTTTTGTGGAAAAGTTCCATCTGGGAGCTCTGAGGCCGTCATGAATTTTGTGTTCAGGCTGAAATACAGCAGCCGGGATTTAAAAGTACGAACTGGGATGTAAATTGCAGTGATCTGTTATCAGAGAGCCGAATATGATGCTCCAGCAGGTCTGTACAGAAAGTAAAGAAATTAGGAAGATTAGAAATATCTATATCTAACCTCTTCACTGTGTGTGTTTATGTTTGTGTGCAGGACGTGGAGGCCAACACGGTGCGTCTGAAGGAACATGGTCAGGATGTTCTGGTGTTAGAGAAGAGTCTCAGCCATGGAGCCTCATCCTCACACTACAAGTAAATGTACTCACAGTTCACTGCACACACAGCAGAGCTTTTACAGACAGAAAAGGTTCAAATGCAGTGTGCTGTAAATCTTTAAAACATTATGCACCAACTACTAACTGTCTGGCAGGTGTTTGTTGAATGACATTATATTAAAACACATAATAATGCAAAATATTTAATAACAGAAGAAGTTAATAAGAAGAAACTCTTTCTTTCCTTTTATATCCATCTTAATGCATTTGCATTTTGTCTAAGCATGTTGTGTTATTAACATTTATTAATGTTTAAATCCTGCTTATAAATGCATAATAGACGGATCTAAAATGTTACCGTTAAGATTATTATTATTATTGTTATATACAAACAGTTTAAGAACAATTCTCAGTCAGATAACAATATATAACTGCAGGTGACTGTATGCGTGTTAGTTAAAATTATAGTTAGTTATAGTTACTTACGCTTCAAAGAGTTATGTCAGTGCTGCCGTTTACCTAACCACAGGTAAAAGTGACCACAAACAAACTCACACAAACAAATGGATGATGACTTAAACACAGCCTCCATTTTTTCCCTATAGAATTAATTATGATTATTCTGTCAACAAATATCATGAAAACACACAAACAAACAATGACTTCTGACTTCCCAGCTGTGTCTGTAGCTCTGAGCCCCTTCACTCCTACTGTTCATCTTATAAATATATAAGATCGATATATAAATAATAAATAAATAGAAATATATGGTTTAATTTAATCTAAAGCAGATGCACACTGTAGTTTTTTAGCAAACAATATCCAAAATTAAGGAAATTTGTATTTGTTGAGGACTATTTTCAGCTGTGGATTAATACGCATTCGATGCTCTTTTTGATTTTTACAGCAGTTTGTGTATGTGGGATCAACTCTGACTACAAACTACAAGGGGCACCTCAGCCAATGAAACAATTAGCAAAATTTATTATTTATGTAATATTCTAAATAACCATGAAGGGATTTGTTGACAATAAGAAAAATATATAATATCACCAACATTATCCTTAGAAAGTGTGAAAGTGTCCGGTGAATACTGGACTCTCTCAGTCAGTGTGAGCAGCAGATGAAAATGCTTCCTGAGCACACAGTCCTGTGCACTGCAGCCAACAAGTGTTATCTTAATAGAGGCATCTGTCACTGCACTGTGGTCGCTGTAATATAGAGAGAGACACATTAATGGTAATGATGGTCTAGCTCCTAGGGGGAAAAAAAGGGTCTGGCAAGTCACAATTACTTGTTCGGGGTCGCCATCTAATCAACTTCTCCTCCTCACACACGAGAGTGTCAAGACAGTGTTCTCCCTCCTGAGTGGGGGAAGACACAACATGGCTCATGCATCTCTTTCTTCTTCTTGTGATGCTGTTATCAAGTAATAAAAACAACCGAGGCTGGATGAGAAGATGGAGAAGATGCCCCTACATTTTTTCTCTGACAGCCCTTAGCCACAGACTCCCCTTTAATCTTCAGCCAGCCGAGAACTCTGTGATTGTAAATAGGATTGTTTTAAAATGAAGCAATCACAGACACACGTTCAAGTAACACAAATCAGTCGAGGGCCACAGACGTGGCATTAAGCATTAAGAGCCAGTGTTCCTTGATTAGTGAAGGGTGTGTTTCATTCTCCAGATACAAGGTAATGTCGGGGACTCCAGAGAAGATTTTGGAGCACCTTCTTGAAATGATGCGATTGGATTCTCAATTCACAGAGTCAGGTACTGCTCAGCATGCATCGTTCAGTCTGTCAGATTAGTGCCATCTAATACAATCTATCAATGTGATGATCATTTACTGTGAAGGGCTTATTCTCTCCTCCTCTCTCTTGGCGTTTCTCTCCACTGTCCTTTCCCTGCTGCTCTGCACTGACCTGTTTGTTCTCATCTATAATTAGCCACACATCACAGAGCTGATCTAATTACTCCCGCTTGTGTGGATACATATGGTTTTCATTTGCTTGCGGAGGTGACAGACACAAGGCCTGCTGGACACTCTTTAATCTGCTCTTACACAGGTGTTTTTATATAACCTTCTCTCTTTTTGTTGTCACAGACTCAGCCTTAGATGACTTTGTGCTCATGCACTGTGTCTTCATCCCCAACAGTCAACTATGTCCGGTGTTGATGGCCCAATATCCTTTCAGCACTGTGTTACCTAATGTGGTTAAATGCTCCTTCCCATTTCTATGACACTGTGACAGAAAAATGCATTGTTGTGATCTTTAACTGCTGTGAACCTACCATGCTGAGGCCTCACAGGGCTCTGAACAAGAGAAGCTGGACTACACGCTGAACAACAAGCGCAGGGTGATCCGCCTGGTGATGCAGTGGGCTGCTGTTCACGGAGATCACCTGCAGGAGGAGGACGTCTCGGTGGCCTTCCTAGAGGTCAGCCTTGATATGATATTGCTACTGTATAATAACAATAATCATGCAGTAAGAATCAATGTAAAGTCATTGTTTCTATAAGTGGTATTTCTATTTGTGGTACAACTAGTGCCACTGATGATGTAGAGTCCATGCATCCACTATTAGTTATGAGCTAAACTGAGACAGGAAGATAGTAAGTTAAAAATGAATAAAATGAATGGTTCAAGAACTCTACAATTGTGGCTCCAAATAAGAATTATAAGGAAGAAAAGTGAAGATCAGGAATACCCATTTTCCACCTATCTGAATAGGGTCCTACTGTTTTTAATGTCTGTTATGTACTGGTGGTACTTGGAGAGTCGAATATATTCTTGGGGGTTGTACGTGGTGTAAAAAGTTTGAGAAACATTGTTGTAGATCAACAGATTTAAGAACAATTGAAGTCAGATTTATTCATTCATTTTAATTATTTAATTAATGATTTGATTTTTGAATGATACAAATGCATTTAGGGAGGAGAGTCACACAGGGAACAGTACTCAACATGACTGAAATTAAATAAGAACTCTAAGCTCCAAGCTGCATTTACCTGTAGGTTACTACAGGCCCCTTAATTTACAACAACAAACACACAGCCAGTTACATTATCCTAGTAGAAATAAAAGGACACCTGCCAGCTAATCAGCATAGAGAATCCTCAGTGATCACAGTATAAAGCAAATTTATTGAATTAAAATAACAAGCAAAGCTGTGTGTTTACAACATGATGTAAAATATGCACAGCTCTGAGCAATCGGGCCGGGTAATGACTGCTGACTGCATTTACATGTTCGTTCTTAGATCTGTCTCTGTGATCTGACTCCAGATGTTATACTAAAAGATAAAACGGCGTCCGTTACATTCCAGATTAGTCACTCAGGCAGGATACATTTTGCAGCAATCCACTCAAACTACTAAATCATTAAATTTTTCTTACTTTTGAACCTTCTTTTAATTCAGAGCTCGTTGTGTTTCGCAGGAGTTTCTCATGGCGGTATCTCATGATGGCAAAGCGATTCCAGCGCTCAGGGATCAACTCACAAAACTGGAGAAAATTGTAAAGCGAAAGTAAGTTAGTGTTTTTAAAGGTGTTCACTGAATCTTAAAAGTGACCATCTGCCTTCATCGTTCTGTTGTCCTCTTGATACTCTTGTATGCACTTGTATGTGATTACTTTCTCTTTAGGTTTTATTGGTAGATGGGTTAAAATACATAACAAATTCTTGCTTTTTTAAAAATATTTAGCACTGAAGATGCCAGAGTCTCACAGAAAAAGGTAAAATACTGACTCTTTTTCCTTCAAATTAAAGTTTTTGTGGTAGAAGTTGTTTTGTTGTGTGAAATTGTTAAATGTTCTGAATCTTTGTCACAGCACAAAATCTTACTGCGGCAGTTCAGTATGGGAGATGAAAAGCTTCAGAAACGTCAGCCCATCAGGAGTAATGATGAAAGTGAGTGAAGGACATGAATAAACATGTTTGGCTCAGTGTATGACACAAAGTCCCAAACTAAGGATCAGCAGCATATTGCTACACGCTGCTGTCTTTCACTGTCACCACTATTTGAAACATTTATTTATTAATATCTTTTTATGTTGCATTAATCAAACTAACCTTGCAGCACTGCCTTACCACTCCTTCACTCCTTCTTGCTAACAGCCCTATATTTGCTCTGATTTATGCCTCCAGTTCTGCTCAAAGTCTACTGCTGTGACCACACCTACACAACGATCCGTGTCCCTGTGGCCGCCTCAGTCAGGGAGGTCATCGGTGCTGTGGCCGACAAGCTGGGGTCAGCGGAGGACCTGCTCCTGGTCAACCTCAGTTCGGCAGGAGGTGAGAATGTCAGCGGCTACATGTTAATCAAATGATTAAAGATGGCACAAGGGAGAGCCTTAGCAGAGTGCTATACTAATTTATTCCCAGGCTGATTTACTGTGAAATTAGCTGCCTTTGCTGACTGTGAATTGCTTGTACAGTAGGTGCTAAAGGATGGCCTTTGAAGCAGCTTGAGAAAAACCTGAGCTCACTTTTTCTCATAAGATTCACCACAAGTTGTTTCGGGTGGCTGCTCCTTCCTGTCGTGAGGTTTCATCGTCTTACTTGTCCACACTGTCCTTATCAAAGGAAGATAAATAAATACAGTGCTGTAGCTGCTCTCTTGCTTGGAGTTCATCCTCATGGAGCTCATATACTACATCTCTTGCTTTGCAAGGAAAAATCGTTGTTGTCTGCATTTTGCCCATTGTTGTCTGCATTTAACAAAAATAACACCAAAAAAAATCTTCTGTGTAATTCTAATAAATCTTCTGTAAGTCCATGTTGATGTGTCAAAGCACAATGAATAAAAAAATGTTTGCAGCTGCAGATTTTTAAAAATGGTACCTGAAATAAAATGCTGTGTTTAATGAAAAGAAATGTTCAGAGCTGTAAGACCCAATGCCAAAGTTACCGTACTTCTGGAAAGTACAACACTCAACAGGGAATAATGTCCCTGAAACTATATTTAGACTCTGGTCCCTGCCGGGTCCCTGTGGGTGGAAATACACTGAGTCCCTCCAAAGTTTCCCAGTCTCTGAGGAAAGTTCCTGCATTGGCAATGTGGTGCTGAATTTATTTTAAAAAGACTAAGGTAGTCTGTGAGGCTGTAGGTTGTAAAGGTGCCATGCCATTGTTCCAATGTCTCATTATTCTAAAAACCAAGAACCAATGCCTGTGTGAGTATCATTTTTTGCCTCGTCTAGGCTTGAAAAACACACAAAAAAGTGCTTTTCTACCAAGTAGTATCGGTGCCTGTACCTAAACAAACTGGAACTGTCAACTGAACTTTCTCTGCAAGCTATAAAAGTCTAACAGAGATGTTGCAGATTTATTATTGCTAACCTGACCACACTAGAAGATGTCATGTTTTGCTTTACCTATGAAAGGTGCACAGTGGTTGAGTGTGAGCATTACAAGCTCTGGCATGATACAAGGTTTGTATTTTTGGTCCAATAGTTTCAGAGGAAGGGGAGTCCCCCCTGAGGGTCTTCAACATCCTACTTTCAGCGACTGTGCTAACAGGATGATGTTAGTGGGTATAATGTTTACCACGTTTACCATCTTATTTTATTGTATTAGTATGCTAGCATTTGGCGACGCCAAAGCTGAGACTGATGAGAATATTGTAATTTTTGAGTTGTGCAAATGGACAGTTGAAGTTGGAAACTTTGACCTGACGATGGCCCTTAGATTAAAAAGTTCACAAGCATCTGTAGGATAAGTCATCTGAGAACTATCAATGTACAAAACATGGCAATTCATCTAATAGTTAATGAGATATTTTAATATCAAGTGGTGTTCAGACCGACTAGATAAAAAACTGGCTAAAAAAGGCAGTAGAAAGTTCTCACTTTGTCATTTTCATGAGATCTGATCCTCTATCGTGTCTTTGAACTAGTCGTTGATGTGCAGCATTGACTATAAAATGACATTAACAAATCTAAAGCTTGTGTGTTTTGTGTGTGATCTACAGAGAAAGTCATCTTCAAGCCCAATGATATTTCAGTGTTCTCCACACTCAGCATAAATGGGCGACTCTTTGCCTGCCGGAGGGATCAGTTGGATTCTTTGGTGGGTTAATCTCTCCCAGGAAACACACATTACACAGCACATTGTCATCATATGAGGGAGGGTTGACTGAAACTCTATGCATAGCTGCACATCTCTAATCCAACTAGCCAACCATGTGAATGTGCAGAATACTTTACGTGAATCTTTTTATTGATAGTAAAGTGAAACCGCAGTATTTACTCTTCTAAATGTCTTTTCTTTTACTTCTGAATTAGTAGAAGTTCTTTGCCTTTGTACCTTTAGCGTGTATTTTATTGCATTGGAAGAACTTGTGAAACTTTAGACCCCATGATTATCATTAATCATTAACATAACAGGTTTTCTTCTCTGCTTTATAGACCCCTTTACCTGAGCAGGAAGGCCCCTCTACAGGGCTGTTGACAAGCTTTGAGTTGATGAGCTCAAAGGATGTGGCTTACCACATGACTTCCTATGACTGGGAGCTTTTTCACTGTGTACATGAGGTATGGGTGTGACACCAGGTGCCATCTGCTGAGCTAAGTGGTTGGCATTTAATAGTCCACCTATTAATGTTATAGAATAAATTGATGTGATTTGCTTAACTTTCAGTCGATACACTATTATGGTCACAAGAAGCTCAGTTGTGTTTTTCTTTGGTGTCCAACAGCTTGAACTGATCTACCACACATTTGGGAGGCAAAATGTCAAGAAAACCACCGTGAACCTGGACCTGTTCCTGAGGCGGTTCAATGAAATCCAGTTTTGGGTAATCACGGAGATGTGTCTGTGTTCTCAGCTCAGCAAGAGGGTGCAGCTTCTCAAGAAGTTCATCAAGATTGCCGCCCAGTAAGTGGACCTTGTTCCACTGTCCGTTTTCTTTGATTTAGTTGAGTGTAGTTTTGTTTATTTGCTAATCTAAGTTTTGTGTTTTCTGTCAAAGCTGTAAGGAGTACAGGAATCTGAACGCCTTCTACGCTATCGTTATGGGACTGAGTAACCCAGCAGTGTGCAGGTTGAGCCAGACCTGGGAGGTGGGTACCTGTCTGCAATCAAAGTTATTCTTATCCTAACTGCAAGTTAACCTTTGGTGTCATCTGTTTACACAGAAACTTCCCAGCAAGTTCAAGAAGTTTTATACGGAATTTGAAAACCTGATGGTGAGTTGAAATGACTCATTTTGTACTTTAAAGTTTTCCATCCAAGCGAATGCTGAATTGAAAATCAGTTCTTGCACAGTCAGCTGGTCTAGTTTAGGTTTAGCAGCAGCAGCAGCATCGTCGGCCGGGGACTGTGATGGATCTGTTTGACACCATGACGGCAGATCTCAGAACAGTGCGATTGTTTCCACAGGACCCGTCCAGGAACCACCGGGCGTACCGACTGACAGTTTCCAAGCTGGAGCCTCCCATCATTCCCTTCATGCCACTGCTGATCAAAGGTCAGACTCGCTTGTTTGATGAGCTTTAATTTAACGTAATGTTGACCTATATGTCAACGTTGATCTGTTGTTTCAACATCTGAGTAATTTGTCTTCGCTTTGCTCACTTATGTTGGTTCTCTTCCAGACATGACATTCATTCATGAGGGCAACAAGACATTCATCGACAATTTGGTCAATTTTGAGAAAATGGTGAGGCAGTCGGTGTCAAAACTTTTAATCTATTGTTCAGTTAATTGGCAATATTTGTTGCTGATTATAGCTCTTTGTCTTTCAGCGGATGATAGCTAACACGGCGAAGATACTGAGATACTGTAGGAGCCAACCCTTCAGTAAGTGTGCCTCCCAAACATTTGATAACACATTATATTTAGACTCCTGTGTGGATATGAACATTTATTACCATCTCTTTAGGTCCAGATTCACCTCTGGCCAGCAAGAGTCACCCAGAAGTTCGGACTTACGTACGTCAGCTCAATGTGATCGACAACCAAAGGACGCTAACTCAGCTCTCTCATGGACTTGAGCCCCGCAGGTCTTGAAACCACTCAGGGACAGAAATGTTATGCTCCGATGCTGCTTCACTGCACAACTATGTGCTTGCATTGGGGTGAATTTACTCCAATACAGGCAATCACATGGAGGACCTAATGACGTATCAGATAATGAGATATTGTTTCAGACGCCGTTGCCTGACTTGTTAAGCCTTTTATTACAGTAATTTGTGGTATTTTAACAACAGTAATTGTTGGTGGGTGAAGTACCTCTCATATCACTGTGCTGCAGACATCGCCATCATCTCCAAGTCAAACAAGAGCGACAGTTGAAGAAATTAACAATGTTTCGGGGGCAGGCCTCATTCATCAGATTAACATTTCAGACGTAAACACTATGTGATGCTGATGCTTTAAGAATGCAAAGTCTTGATATTCAGTTGTTTCGTATCTTTTGTATCAAACAATATTTATACATATTTAAGTTTGTGAGAATTTTATGTGTCGTAAACCGTATACAAATATTTATTTTGAACTCAGCATGCAAACAATTATTATGATTGTTTGACTTTTTATTCATGTGAGCACATTTTCTCTTTGAAGTCTTGAGATACATTAAATGTCTGAAAATCTTTTGTGTGCATTCAAGTATTAAATATTTTAGATGTATTTGTACGGCACTGTGTGTCTTTATTGCTTTGTTTTGCCATTTCATCAATACATGGATAACCCGTGTCTATGTTCCCTCCGGGTACCTCGGCTTCCTCCCACAGTCCAAAGACATGAAGGTTAATTGGTGACTCTACATGACCTGTAGGTTTGAATGCAAGCATGAATGGTTGTTTGTCTAAATGTCTAATCCCAGCTGGGATCGGCTCCAGTCCCCCGTGACCCTGATAAGAATAAGCAGTCATAAAAATGAAGCATTAACTATAGCTGTAAAAAGTACTCTGAAATATATATATTTTGTTAAATTAATTACTTTCCATCATTGTAGGGGTTTAATATGAATGTGCTAAATTTGTGCATTTATTTATTTTTACTTAAAGGATCCATAGTAACTGGTGCAGTAATTTAACCATCAAAAAACAGAGCAAGCTCTAGATATAACTGCACAACATCCTGTTGTACTGTGGGTCTATATATGTCACTGTGCCCTGCAGTAAGTGCAGTTATAAGGGCCCCTCTCCGCCGACCAGTCTAGCTTCATACTGTGGTCCATGCTGGACTTGAACCAGCCATCCTTTGGTACCCAAGCCAAGCTCCGAAGGACTGAGATGTTAAGGTGTAAGTTATTTGTTTGTTGTAGCTCTGTAAAGTACTATTCTTTTTAAAGGCATGACCATTACCAGCTAATCTGGTGTTGTGATGTGTGTGTTATTACAGTTAACTATTTGGGTCGAATAGAAATATTGGCACCTTTGAATTAATGGTGTAGCTCACACAGTTCTCAAACTCCCACTGGTGGTACACTACCTTCCTGTAGTGATACTAATCTCTGAAATATATATATATATATTAAATTAAATTAAATTATTTAAAAACATATCAAACAATGAATATCACTGGAATGTTATTTAAGAAAAATGAGTCTTGCATTTTCTGAAATATCTTTTTTCAACATGATGCCTGATACGTCATCATGTTCATTGAGTACAGCCAGGGTATTATGAGCTTAAATGTGACGTCATATAGTATGTGGTGAGGTGTTTGAGGAAATCAAATATGATGATGCATAAACATCAATTGAAACATATAAAGGAAAGTGACCAAAAGAATAAAAACTATAGTTCAATTGCATGGACCTATACAGGATTTTATTGCGGACTTCATCTGGTCCACGGACCACAGGTTGGAGCACTAACGTCCCAGGAAGAAAAACATTGGACATCAGCCGGTCTGTCCCTCCTCGGTCCAGCTGGTGGAGCTGTTGTTATCAGGATGTAGACTGTGAACAGTGTCGGTCCAGTCGGTGTTGGGCTGCAGCTGTGGGAAGAAGTTGTGCAACCAGTAAAACCACCGCGGGGTGAAGTGAAGAAATCCAAACTCGTCACATGAGATTTCCCGGAACTTCTCCTACGGTGGTGCTTCACTGAAACTTCATCTTCTGCTGGTGAGACCGACGCCGAGCTGAAAGCCTGAACCCCCTCACACTTCATGCCGGTATGTTTGGTATGTGGGCCCGGGAGTGTAAAGGTTTAGATCCCGGCTTCACATGGCAGTTTACATGCATCTATGTGGGTATGCATAGTAACTCGTTACTAAGTAACGCAGATGAGTAAAATGGGTAGTATCCATTTTGGTAAAAAAAAAAAAAAATGCACTTTTACTTTTTACTTTTTGAAGCAGTAATCTACTTTTACTTCGTTACATTTGCCTTTTATATCCCTTACAGTAGTCTGTTATCTGCTGTGCATGTTACTGCCTGAGCTGTCAGCCAGGCTGTGCGCAGCTGTGACAGCTTCACTGCAAAGACAGACATGCGTTCATGCAAGATGTTAATAAACAAGGCAACCCCCCCCCAAAAAATTAGAAAATCAAGCTTTTCAGATTAAGATATGCATGTTCTCATTGGAAATGTGCCACCGGTGGCCATGTTGGAAAAGCACCCTGCATTGTTGCACAGTAATACTTTCACTTTCTTATGTTTGTTATTAAGAGAGATTAGTCTGTTCAGAACAAATGAAGGCTGCACACTGTGTACCGTGCATTATCTTTAAATAACCGTGTGCTATAATGGATATTTCCAACCTGATGAACACACTTCTTAATGTAAAAAGAGACTTCAGACTTGGTTTGGACTTGTGACACACAAGACAATATTAAAACACAACTAACTTGTACTTGAGTAGATTATTGACCACTTTTATACTTTTACTTTTGAAAGGTTGTCAAATGGAGTAACTGTACTTTGACTTGATTTTCAGTACTCTACCCACCAGTAGTCTGGTTATTTTATGTAGTATACTATTATTGATAGTAATATTTTCCACTGTCTTTATTTATAGAGTATTACACAGTATACACACTAATCATGTGTCACAGTGGACATTCCCAACCTGATGAACACACCTATTATTTTATATTCTTTGCTTGGACTTGTGACAAAGTCAACAATATTATCACACAAAGTAACTTATACTTAGAGTAGTTTAAAGACCAAATACTTTTATACTTTTACTTGAGAAGGTTTATCGAACAGTAACTTTTACTTTTTACTTGAGTAAAGACTTTAAGTACTCTACCACCACGAGGGCGAAGAGCATGACGATGTAATACAGTACATGTGATATTTGTACAGGTTTATATAAATCAGTCAATATCAAGTGCTTTTTAGACTAGTCATAATAATGCTAGTAGCGGTAATAATATTTAATTCTGTCTTGATTGTTTATACACTATAAATACTGTGTACAGTACGTTACCTTGAAATAACCATGTGTCACAGTGGATATTTCTAACCTGATGAACACACTTATTATTCTAAAAGGAGACTTGAGGCTTGGCTTAGATTTGTGACACACGAAACAATATTTAAACTTGAATGTTGAGTAGTTTAAAGATGGTCAAATGGTAACTTTTACTTTTAACTTTTAATTTTACCCACCTCTAGGTCAAACAGGGTGAGGCTGCCTAATAATAATGCACAGTACACTTGATATTTGTACAGATTTAGGGTTGTTACATTAATCAGTGCTTTTGTTTTATAGGGTTATGTTATATAGGTACGGTCATATTAATACTAATAATCAGAATCAGAATCAGAAATAATTTAATAATCCCATGGGTAAATTATTTACTGATTTATTTTAATGATTGTTAGTATATTTTGAGAGGTGTTAAATCTGGGGTCACTGAACTTAGTTGTGGATCTGTGTTGCAAGAAAGATAACCTGGATGACTTCATGAACCTTCACAGACTTCAGTACTGATAGTGATATTTTCCACTGTCTTGATTGTTTATACAGTGAACTGTGGCCTTTTCTTTTTTCATGTTTGAATATTGTTTAATGTTTACAAGTGAACCATGTCTTCACAAAACCACATAAAGATGATCAATACCTAACCATGCACTGTATGATCATCGATTACTATCTAAGATTGTGATATCAACATCTGGATGTCTCTGTGATTAAATATCACCACAACACTGCTCACTCTTAAAATGCGAAATAGAAGTTGACCCGCCTGCTAGCTGTGTGTGATTTATTTTTTTATTTAGGTTTGATTACAGTAAGCACATGTGGTTTGATAGATGGTTATCAGGCCGTTATTGTTGCTGTGCTTACAGCAGCTTTTGCTATTAAGAGAAAACTGGCAGGAGGGAGAGCAGAAGTGCTACCATATCCTAGTAACCCTGGCCTCTTGAGTGGATGGACAATACTGTGGGCTGATCCACTAAGCAGATTGCTGTGAGGCTAAGTATAGCATGAATACAAGTAAATCACCAGAAAGCAATGGCTCCCCTTTGTGACAATGGCGGCATTTCCCGCTGGGATGGATAGGAATCCCAATGAAGACCCAGGTAACAGCCTTTTAAAAGCCGTAATTGCTTAGTTGTAAATGGGAAACCTATGAACAATAACAGAGCTACAATTTCCTGTAATGATGGGATTATTTCTTTACAAGATGCTTTTATGCTGTTACAGACAAACAAAGGGATATGATAATAAATCTGTGTGCACTCCAGCTTGGAAGAATTACATTTCTAACCCTGTCTTCCACACAAATACTGTATGTATGGCCTTTGGGTGGGAAGATTGAGCTTGTTTTTTAGGTGAAAAGATGAAGTGAATATGAGCGTTTCTCCAGTCAGAAACGGTTTATCGTCACGTTTTTTTTGTCTCTGCTCTGTTTGATTTGTGGCCTTACATGTACTGAACACAGTAGAACGTGCTGGAATAGTCTGTGACTTTAGCTGCACGATCACAACATACCAGGCATGCCATCGTTCTTATACAAGCAGAGCCTGGACCCTGAGCTCATTGCTTACCGGTACTGATGATGAGTAGTGCGTGTGTGGAGCACAGAAAGAGGCAGGCGGATGGCCAGTAAATCACAGAGCTAAAACCAGCGATATCACACTGACACTACATGTAGAATCAGCCAATCGTCAAACCGTGTGCCCTTTCGGGTCATGTGGGAGTCTCATCTAACGTGCAGTCGCACTCTCAAACGTTGTGTTACAGAGGCGAAGCTCTTGTTTGAAGTGTTTTGCACAGCAGGAGTAAGTTTGTTTTACTGAAGAGGACTTTGTTGAATGAACCATACTTCCTTCCTTCCTTGTGATCCCCTCTCAGGACCTGAGTTGGTGCTGAGTGTCATTATGAGATGTTGTCTCCAAGCGCCTCCTTCGTGCAAATCAAGTTTGATGATATCCACTTCTACGAGAACTGCGGCGGCGGCAGCTTTGGAAGTGTGTACCGAGCCAGGTGGATCTCCCAGGACAAAGAGGTGGCAGTGAAAAAGCTGCTCAAGATTGAAAACGAGGTAGGAGTCATAATTGCTTGGGCTTTTCATATACTTTTTAATTGTCAGTACAGTAATCATTTTAATTGCTACCCCATTTAGGGGGATGTGGTGACTTCTGTACCCATCACTCATGGTCATTATACTCCCCCACTTAGAAATGTGCTGCAAAAGAAACATTATTGCGAAATGAAAGAATGTATTTGGCTCTTGAAATCTCTTTGAAAGCTCGGGCTCATTGTCTTAAAGACAAAAAAAGAATTATCTTTGAAATCTTTTCAGGGAAATTGTATTACATTTGTTGGCCTGTGATAAGATGTTCAGGAAATTATTCATCACTTCTTTTTATGAAATTGTAAAAGATCACAGATATCCATTCAACTTCACTCAAGTGTTGGAGAGATGATTGTTCATTGAAAATAATAATGTAATCCTTTCACATTGAAGCAATTGTTCATTTAATTATAGTGTTTGGCTACAATTAAATGAATTGGTTTTGTCAGGTTTCTGCTCATTCTAGGAATAGTTTTGCAATGATCTTTCTGACCCAGGATGTTATATTATTATATATTTATAGTCTTACTCCTTTATTTGTAGCCATGGCTCTGTCTAATGGCAATGTCTGACTGTCTGAAACCAGACTGAAATATCTCAGCAGCTATTGGGTTGCCATGAAATTTTATACAGACATTCATGAACACTCCTGACTTTGGTGATCTCTTGACTTTTCCTCATCATGGGGTTCACCTTTGTGTTTTTAGTGAAAGGCATCAACAACTTTTGGATACATTGCCATGAAATTTGGTCGAGATAATCATAGCTCCCAGAGGATAAATCCTAACAACATTGATGACTTTTCCTTCTCCATCCCCCCTTTTTAGTGAGTTTTCTTGTAGCGCCACCGACAGGTCAAAGTTTTCTCTTATCCTGTGGAAAAACATGTACTGGAAGTTTGGCTCAAAATCTCATACAGACATTCGTAGTCCCCAGAGGATTCAAAATGACTCAAATGATCTCCTGACTTTTCCTCAAGTGCAATCATGAGGTTGACTTTTGTGTTTTTTGGTGAAATATGTCAACAACTATTGGATAGATGAAATTTGGTACAGATAATCATAGTCCTCAGAGGATGAATCCTTTGATGACTTTTCCTCCTCCATACTTCAACCTAGCGACTCTCTAACAGGTCCAAGTTTTCTTTGTCAACATATACATGGGCTGGCTTCAAAACATACAGACATTCATTGTCCCCAGAACATTGATATTGACTTTTAATGATCACCTGAGATTTTTCCTCAAAGGTTTACCTTTTTTTGTGAATTATCTCATACACTTTTGGATTGATTGCCTTTTATTATTATGTCCTTAACATCTTACACCATCACTATGAAAATTCAATCTGTGTAATGCTTTACTTTTATGAATAAATACCTGCTTCGGTTATACTTTGTGTTTAGTTTAGTGCTTAGAACATTATGCCTCAGCATATAAGCAATCACATTGTGAGCATGTTGACGTTAGTATTAGAGTTGCTGGTTGCCAGCTTTCCTGTTGACTCTTATTTTTGTTCTTTTAGTCACTATTGAGACATTTGTACAGCAGCCTCCATCCTGAATGTTGAACGTTATGTCATGTTTTCTCATTGAGTGTTTATTGTTCAGGCTGAAATCCTCAGCGTCCTCAGTCACCGTAACATCATCCAGTTTTATGGCGCAATCGTTGAGGCTCCCAACTATGGAATCGTCACTGGTAAGATTTTTAATTCTGAAGCCTTCATATTGACCATGTCATATATATATATATATAGTATGTCTGAGTTATAATCAGTGTGCAACAGAGCAACTGCCTTAACATCATGACAGAAAACGCAGCAGCTCAATCTGTTTGCACCAGTTGCAGTTTGCTATTTACTGAATGGTGCAGAGGTTTCTATGGGAGCATTAGTGAATTCCAGATGGTTCGGGAAGTGCACACATTGATACAGTAGTTGTGTGTGCCCCTGTTTGTTTTTGTGTCTAGGTTTGAGGCTGAGAAGAATAAAGCCCATGTAGTAAGAGGCCCTCGATGCCTCTGCACAAACCGTTATTGGGTAGGAGTGCAGAGGCTCCTGTGTAGATGTCACTTATTGTGTTTTGAACTCTCTTGTGCTGCTGGGTTTGTTTTCGATCTACCTTTTCTCTTCTGTAATAAAGACCATTAACTGGATTATTTTTATTCGCACTTTCCTAATTTTCAGTTTTGCCTAATTTTGATTTGAGCATTTGTTTTTTGTACTCACATGCTTTTTGCTTTACCGATACAAATCACAGGTTAATGATAATCAACTACACAGGTAGCATGTGAAGAAACGACCATCACAATTTCAAAAAAACCCAAAATGACACCTTCAGATTCCTTGTTTTGGCCGACCACTAGCTGAAAACCTAAATATATTCAATTTACAATAATACAAATCAGCACATCCTTACAAACGACAAAAACTGAGTACAGCAGACGTTGTTGGCAATTAATTTCCTAATTATTTCAGGACTACATAAAATTGAGACTTAATGTTCAATTGCACAAATAAAGAACCTGGCAGCCCTGGAGCAGCAGTTAAGTACAAAAAACTTGTATATGCGTATATGTAGATAGGAAGCTGCTTTACAGGCATTAGATCATCTTAATATGTTTACTCACTCTACATCAAAGAGTTTCTGTTTCACAGCTCCATTATTAAAAGGTCTGTGACATGAAGAGATTATTGCATGTTTGAGAAACCTAGTGACTATCCAGAGGTCATATATTTTGAATGTCTTGTTCTTAACACCTAAGGCGATCACTTTCCTTCCAGGAAAAGGTTGAACACACTGTCAGTAACAGGGAGTCCTCGTGTAGTCACCTCCTTTCATTATGTGGATAATGCATCCCACAGTGCAGCTTATTTTGGAAATAACGAAAGACTGTAAGACGAACAGTGAAACACAATAGAACAGTAAAAATATGTGTAATAACAATACTCAGACGCACAAAAAAAGGGGTCGTATCAGATGTGAGCTGGTATAATATAACGGTTCTGTACAAATCGAAGAATTTAATTTGTCAGTGTTGGGCTGTTTATTGATATAAGCAGTGTCAAAGTGTGTTTGTGATTTTTAAAAATCCAATATCTCTCTACTACAGTGTTTCTCTCTTGTTTGGATGGATTGTTAGAAACAAAAGGCGGTGTTTGGAGAAAAGGTGACACGAACACAGTTTGCCAAACAGCAAATGCGTGCTCGAAATTGTGTCGTGTTGTCAGAAAACCTCTTTATACAATTAGCAAAATTGGCGCCTAAAAAGAAAAAGCTGTAACAACAAGAGAAAAACATCATCAAAAAGAACTTTTATTAAACACCGTACTATATTTAAAAAAGAAAATAAAACCAGTTAGATGAGGACTTTTCTCCACATCACACCCACTGAAATGTTCCCTGTGTGACACACCCATCGTGAGTTTGATAGTGCACATGAGATTTGTGTTTGTAAAATATCCTTCCCCGTGCTGAAATAATTAACTCCTTTTATTGAAGAATGTAGATAAACCTGGAGACACTCCTAAACTGATGCATTTACAGCATTATGAAACCTCCTCGTACAACACAACACTGTTACGAAGTTTGGCAAAAGATTTTGTCATGTTACGTTCAAACAGCTCCATATCCTGCAGCTCTCCTGTTTCTCTGCTTTAATTTTTTAGCAGATGACTTACCTGGTGTCAGTTTTCCTGAAGCAGGTTTTTTTTAATTTCGAAGATGATTGAGATTATTGTGAGCAGTGTGTCTGTCTTGAGTCTTATACAAAACATAATATCTATGTAAAATAGGTAGAAGACAGGTGATAGATTTGAAGTTTTAGGTCACAACTTGCAGAATTGCATCTGAGCAGCACACGGCACCTTATCACCTTATCACTGTAGTATTTTACAGCTGTGAAAGGGAAAGATTTTGTTGTCAAGGAGCTGGTTGGTGTTTCTATTTATCAAAGCAGAATCTAATTAGCACCAGATACAGGAAAAAGGTTTATGGCCAACCTGAGCATGCCATGTCCACATTCATCAGCTCTGTTATAAATTTCCTTTCCTGTCTGTTGACATACTGCAGAGTATCAGGCTGGCCGGTTCCCTCTTTCTGACAGCTAATATCTACAACCTATTTAAGAGACCTGTTTATCTCTGCTAATCTGCACCAGTTTAACAATATCAGCGGCCTCATCAACCTAATGAATTAAGGTTTGTTGTTGCACTTGTGAGATAAACTGCTTGTTGATTCACACAGCCTACAACAGAGCCACAGGTAGCCATATTATCTGTGGAATGTGGTTGAACGCATTGTATTAAGGTGCAAAGTACAGAAGCTGACAAGTCTTCACTTGCACACAAATGTGCAGTAAGATGAGTTAATTGGTAGTTGCACATTATTTAGGATACAAAGTTTGTATATCTGCTGTTTGATAAAAAAAAGCCATGCAAAATGCAGACTCATAATGATATAAAACATTGGTGTCATTTATGATTGTTAATCAGACTCCTGTCTTGGTGCCTGTGCATGTTTACATTGCTGTGTTGGAACATAATTGGGTTATTATATTGCACAAACAGAGATTTCCTGCTGTTTTAGCTGTAATGATAGTGCTTGTTTGTCTTTATTTAAGTACTTTACCTCACATGATCTACACAATGTACTCAGGCAGGCAGAAAGAAATGTGGCTTTTCCTGCTGTACATGCTTTAACAGAGCTTTATCTCTGCTCGGCCTTAGATAGTCCTTTCAGGAGGGGTTTCTATAAAAGGCTACATGTGTATGAAACTAAAAACAAAGCAGAAACACTATCGCTTTGTGTTCTTGATAGATTTGATAACATGAGGACTCCTGAGGGAACAGGGAGGCTCATAATCTTCAGTTGCACTGTGATTAATTGAGCTCACCCACAGCGACTGTGACAGGAGCGATCTGTAAACAAGACACTGTCAGTCGGCTTCCAGGAGTCGTCTGGCAGAATTTCAATTTTCAATTGTTTTCACGTAATGCTCTCACATACTGCACTCATATGTATAATGTAACGCCCCGAGAGTACAGTTTTGTCACTGTCAAAATCTTTGTCACATCACAAACTGTCAGTCACTCCCAATAATACAAACTCACTTCTTTTTCTCCACAGAGTATGCAAGTGGCGGATCGTTGTATGATTACCTGTCCAGTGATGAGAGTGAGGAAATGAACATGGGACAGATCATGACGTGGGCTGCAGAGATTGCCAGAGGTGAATTTATTAACAACTATTGATCTGCTTGATTATATTAAACATGAAAACATATACACTATATAGGCACCAGATGAACTTATCAAATAAAATAAGTTGAATTTTGAAATATGTTAACAAGCCACAAGTAGTCCTATTAAAGCCAAGAATCTCAACATGTCTATCAAACGTCTAAAACAGTTTATTAAACAGCAGGACCGTGCTGATTCATCTAATTCAATCAGACTGAAGTGGTGCTGAAGTGTCGAGGTCTGAAAATTGTCAGCCAAAGTTAAATCAGAAATTTAGCTGTGAAAGTTTTTAAACCACTTTACAGCGAAGAGTCTCTCTTTGCTGCTGCTTTAAGTCCTCGTTTGTTATCTGTCAATATTGATTTGGTCTCTGGTGACCAGTTTCTGTGTGTTTATGTAACATAAATAGAGACAAGGAGTCTTGAATTTGCTTCTTTGTAAACTCTTCAGTTTGTTGCTACTGTACACGTGCAGTATTTTAACCAGGATGGGATCGCTCTTGGAACAATATCAGTTTAAAGACGCCTTGTTTTCTCATGTGATCCTACAGTTTATGTTGGCGCTCTCAGTGACTTCTCTTTATTCCCACTTTAGGAATGCACTATTTACATTCGGAGGCCCCTGTTAAGGTGATCCACAGAGACTTAAAGTCCAGGAATGGTAACTGATTTTATTTCTAGCATGATCTTTTTTCTGTGCAAAACATATAAGTGTATTTATACATTATGTACTTCTTTTTTTTTTTTAAAGCAAAGACACTTAACTGACTTTTAAAATCCTGTTTTCTCTTTAAGTTGTTGTGGCAGCAGACAAGGTTTTAAAGGTGAGTTTCTATTATGACTTAAAAAGTTTTATATCAGATACATTTGCTGCACAATTAGCCAGCTCTGATGAAGTGATGCCGTCTAGTTGCTTTTATTTCAGAATATGAACATGACTTCCTGCTATGTTATTTACCTACAATATGTGGACACAAGAGGGCAGTGACTGACTTAGCATGTACAAGAAACCACTGACTGCATTACCGGTGTGCTTTCCTGTATGTTCTTTGCTGGATGAGACTAGTGCGAAGGAGATTTCACAAAAACTCATCACAATATACAGTATTGTGGCTTTTATTTGCAAGAAACTATGCACTAACTCCAAATATATTTTGAAACGTCTCATCTATCTGATATCATTTCCTGAAATGAAGATCATAGTGTGCCAAATTGCATTTACTTGTACCACTGTATAGATGAAAATAGCAAAATATCAGGTGTAAATGACGTGATTGCAATAGATGACCACAGAGGTAGCACAAATTAATGCCATCATCACCATCAGATGCATTTGATTTGGTCACCGTGATAAACTCAATTCTGTTTTAATCATTTCAGATCTGTGATTTTGGGGCATCTAAGTTCCTGACCCACACAACGCACATGTCCTTGGTGGGCACGTTTCCCTGGATGGCTCCGGAGGTGATCCAGAGCCTCCCTGTGTCTGAGACTTGTGACACTTTCTCCTATGGTGTGGTGAGTGAAGAAGGGAAGGAAGAGAAAGCAGCATTCTCATAATTTATGGTACAATTTTTTAAATTTCATACTGTGAATATCATTGTTTTCAGCACGTATTGTAGTGTCAGTTTCCCTTATTATTATAGTTAAAGGTCCAGTGTGTGAAATTTAGAGGACTGGAAAAAATTTAGAATAATATTCTTAACTATGTTTCCATTAGTGTATAATCTCCTGAAAGTAAGAATCGTTATGTTTGTTACCTTGTAATGGACCTTTTATCTTTACAGACACCATGGGTCCACCATGTTAAACTGTCATGTGTCTACTGTAGCCCAGAATGGACAAACTAAACTGGATAAGGCCCCCTGCACGTTTTGCAGCCATTGTAGTTTATCTGTCACGCTAAGGCGTAATTGTGAAAGCAAGAATCCTCTAAAGTTTAAAAGAGCAGCAATGAACAATAAAACTTAGAAACGACAAATCTGGCTTATTTTTAACATTTTAAGTGTTTTATTCTGTTCTGGAAAAACAACTGAACTGAATTTGACCAACATAAAAACACAATGTAGGACCTCCAGAGATAGTTAGAATGTTATAACTCATGTTAGAATCAGAATCAGAAGTACTTTATTAATGATGTTAGAGTTTAATCAACATAATATATCAATAATGTTCCTTCCGAAGTATTATGAGGAAATGTCTTACGTAAGTTCCTTTTTACGTAATTTAAAATATTGAATCATATGAAATACATGCTTGTATTTTATATAGAGTAAATAATGGATAGTGTTTAAATAAGGGGATAATAGTGCACATTTTTGTCTCTGGAAGACATTTATAGCATTGCACCTGAGGCTGTGCACTTGTGACAGAAATAGTTCAGTCCACGGTTCCTTTCTCAGCTCGACACAGCAGGCCAGTCACTGCGTGAAGTGGTTGTGAATGTCAGATCACCGTTTTTGAAAAACCCACAGAAATGGTCGGACACAGACCCCCCTAATTCGACATCAGGAAGGTGTGGAGGGAGGTGGTTTCTGAAGCTATTCGACCATCCAACAAGCGGCTCTGATGGAGTATACTGGACCATTTAGAGTGTAAAAAGTTACCATAGAGCTTTTTATACAAAGTTGTACTTTTTACAAAGAATGTTTTGACTCATAGGTAAAAAGTTTTGTACATACTGGTGGATTTTGTTATTATCTTTTGATTATTTTACCAACTAATCCAGTATAAATGTATTCATTATGGCACATCAAAGATAAAAAGTGAATGACTGACAAGAACAATGATTTGACCAAACGAACCTGTGAAATGGAATATGCTCAATCTGTTTCTAGAAATTGCACATTAGTCACTCATGGTTTAACTGTCAGTCAACCAGTCCCACTGATGTTTTCATTTCTATATTTATTTTCTTCTATTTTTCTATTGGCAGAACCATTCAACACTATGTTTTCATTAGTGTGTAATCATCTGAAAATGATAATTGTGTTTTCGTTAACTTGAGCCCTTTATATCTCTGGGGAGAGCAGATCCTCTTACGCTGAGTCCGTCATGTTGCACCGCCATGTTTCTACAGTAGCCGAGGAACGACTAACCAAACACTGATTTTTCGTGCACCAACCAAGCAGCAACCTCCGTGGCTGTGAAGTGAAGCCAATGTGGAAGTGCCAAAAACTGCAGTTCCTCAAACAGCCAGTTGAGGCTGGCTACACAACAACTTAATCTCCATAAGCCCCCATGTTAAAATGCCCAACTTCACAGCAGAAATAAATACGTTTACACCTGGTCCACTGATGATCCACGTCTTTGCTGAGAGAGGCTGGACATTCAACATGGCGGCTGTTTAGAAACCTGTATGTGACATTATGGATATGCCGTCCAGTCTTTATTCTGTCAGTGGTACCGACACAAGGGTAGGGTGAAGCAAGTGGTATTCAGTTGGTTGCGATCTGCAGCCTCAACGCAAGATGCCACTAAATCCTACACACTGGACCTTTAAGTTGACAACAGCAGTAATTATAATCTTTACAGAAACACAGAAACTTACTGTGTTTCCTATTCTCAATTTTTTTTTGTTTTAAGCTGCTGTCTAAAGACCCTTTGGAAGTAGCCAGTTACCTTTAATCAGCTAAATGTTTTTATTTCCTATTACACAAGGATAAATTACTGAATTACTAAAAAATTATGTAAAAATTCAGACATGTGGGATTTTACAAGCTAAACAGACAATGTTTATGATTGCAATGAGTGCTTTTTATGTCAGGTACTGGAAAATGATTGCAAATTTAAGCATGCAGTTTCCCCCCTCAAAGACATTTCTAAGCAGCTTATTTAGACAGTAAAACACATACATGTAATGAGAGGCAGCTGGCAAGTGCAGAAATGCAGAAATATGGTACACATGTACAGTAGAGCCCTTGGGGGTTGGAAAAATGGCTCTCCTCCACCTTTTCATGGTCTAATTTTTAAGATGTCGACGCAGGTTGTTATTTCTGACACCGGTGAATACTTACTGAAAAGAACCTAAATGATCAGGGGAGTATGATTATTGTACTTCTGAAATCGTGGCAGCCTTTAATGATTGCTGGGAATCTAAAATCTTTTTGTCTATTTTGTACGTTGCATTTGGTCTCCAAGAGAGACTGAAATTTTGTTTTTAATGTTTATTTGTGTATGAATAGACATACTAAATAAACAGATTAATTATCTGCTCATCTGTCAAAGCCAACCACCCAGTGGGGCAACACAGAAGATTCATAGATGTTATTATGTATGTTGACAGAGCAGAGTGTACGCGTTTTGTTTGTTTACTGACCTCGGCTCTTGACTTCTGTGACAGGTGCTTTGGGAAATGCTCACCCGTGAGATCCCCTTCAAAGGCCTGGAAGGTTTACAAGTGGCCTGGCTCGTGGTGGAAAAAAACGAGGTACTCTACTCTACTACTCTACTCTACTCTACATGTAGTATTGACCCTTACAACTGGACAATAATCCTTAATTCACACTGAATCAGTATATATACATATATTGTCAGGAACAGTTCCTAGTTGCATCTTTACGTCATTGTACTCAAATCTCGTGGTCCTAAAGTATCTGTTTATGGATATAGTTTGACATTTTGACATTTCAACACTTTTCTTACTAAATAAGAGTAAATAGAGTACTTTACTGATCCCCGAAGGGAAATTCTTCATGTTAAATAAAAATGTACAAATGTTGTGGTTTTATAGAGATTTATGTGTAGTAATATTTTTGTCTGTTGAGGTTGCAGGTTGACAGCCATCATGTGGAGATAGAGACAGGGTGGCAGTTCCCATTTTTTAGTCTCCATGCTAAGCTAAGAAAATCTAACCGACTAACTGTAGCTTCATATTTAATGACGATCTTCTCATTTAACTCAAGAAAGACACAAGAATGGGAGTAAGCCTTAATTTCAAAATGTCAAACTATTCCTTAAAATCGATGCTACCCACTAACTAGCAGCTCATCATATGACTGATTAACTGTGTTTCAGAGGTTAACCATCCCCAGTGGCTGTCCTGTCAGCTTTGCTGAGCTGTTGAGGAGCTGCTGGGCAATTGAGCCAAAAGTGAGTGACCCATTACATGACCCATTGCATTAGCATGCAAACGAACAATTAAAACATGTATGTTTTTATTTGAACATGTTTGTGTTTTGATTTAGGTACGGCCACTGTTCAAGCAGATCCTCTCTACTTTGGAGTCCATGTGTAACGACAGCCAACTTCCTCAACAGTGCAACTCTTTCCTTCATAACAAGGCTGAATGGAGGTAATGAGATCAGCCTTTTTCCAGGCCCAGTAAATGTATTTATGCAGCACCATACTGCCTCAGCCTAAGGAAATGTGCAACTGTTTTCAAAGAATGATGTGGAAATGTAGCTGATGGGGGCCATGAAATACAAAAAAAAAGACTTGAGATCGTGCATATAGATCTTTAATAATTACACTGATAGCTACATAAAGGCATGAAAACCTCCAAAGAATCATCCATCTGGATATACTTCCTCTCTTTACCCATAAGGCCCTAAAAATAATCACCATCTTTTTCAAGTAGAAGTGTTTAATTGGGTTGTATGAGCAGCTGGAGGTTTGGTGATGTTCAGCACAGCCTGAGTCTCAGCTGTTACTTTATTCTCTGTCTGCCTCTCTGCGGGGCTTGTCTGTGCTCTGAGGTTTTTCCTCAGAAGTTGCGCTGGTGGCATCATGTCCAGGCAGCCATCTGCAGGTGGAGCAGGTTGGAGCGAATCTCACTGCTGGAAAACAGAAACTGAGAACGTGTGACACATTTGTTGTAGCTCAAGAGGTTTGATACTACGAGCTTAACTGGCTGGAAACGGAAGGAGAGGCTTGCGGTCGATCAAAGCAGGAGGTAGCTTCAGTAGAAAGAGCAGAGAGATGTTATTCTGACCTCAGAACAGCGAGGTCTGTCGAGATTAATACTATTTTTCTCAGTTAGCTGATTACAAGGAATAGATACGGCATGCGGTGCAGGTTGATACGTTTTAGTGCAGTGTTATACTGTAGCTCATTAGTTTTCAAATGAAACAATTTCCATGAGGTTAAAGTGCTGAATTTATCATCCATATTGGGTGCACAGTATAGAAATACAGCCATTTTTATCCTTTGTGGTATGAGCAGTATAACAAGACTGGAGTCTACAGCCATGCTAGCCTCACTGTGAGGCTGCACAGTGGTTCTTTGAACTAAATGGAAACATGTTAACCTTCTGAGCAATGTTTACCATCTAAGTTTAATGTGTTACATGCTAAATGCAGAGTAAAGCTGAGGCCGATGGGTTAAATTTTTGTCATAAATCAAAATACTGGACAAATCACAATGTCACAAAGTCCGATGATGGTGCTGGATGAAAAGACAGAGTGCCATAAAGCCTGTCCATCATCACTGCCTTTTGTGCACACGCTCACTGTTGTAGCTGTTTGAATTTAATTATTTTTTCCGTTGACAACAGAATGAGCAATAAACTGTGATTTGATTGTGGCTCATAAATCCAAAGTAAAGCAGGAAGTAACTCTTGCAGTGTCGTGCTAAGACTTGTTAAATCACAGTTCCTCTTTTCTTATTCTGCTTGTTGACACGTGGAAAATCACATGAAAATGGTTATTGGTGTGCATTTGTGAACATATCGGCACAATGCATGATGAGATGATGGCATGATCCCCTAGTTACTGGAGTTATGTTAACCAGTAGCTTCCCCCTATTGCTGCATGACCTCACGATCATAAAATAGTGATTTAACAGCGCGACAATTCAAGACTTTGTTTGATTTGAGCCTCTGTCAGATCACTCTTTATGCTCCTTCTGCTGTAGAAACAGGTAAAAAATTAAATAAGAGCAGCTACACACTGAGTGTGATGATGACTAAGCCGATAGCTGACTGCGTATTACACTCTTTATCCTCACAGTCATTGTTTCATATGAAATCCAGTGTTCTCATGCTTACAGTACAGCAACCGCAACAGTTTGAAATGCCAAAAAGAAAAGGAAACAAAGCATTTGGGAAGTTGATAAAGCGTCAGGGTGGAGGAAGCGGAGGACCGGGAGGAGTAAGGATGGGCTTTCCTGCCTGGGCTTCACGTGTTTATGTGTGAGAACTGAGTTTTTGTTGGGCTGAAGCTCAGCATGGATTTCCACGACACACTGTGCAGCCCCACCCGCTGGGCAAAACAAACTTCCCCATCGTGAAGTGAACACGAGACGTTGTGCCCGTGATTGTGTCCTTGGATTTCAAAGCCTCAGACACAATCTAATCTCCTTCTGACTGCAAGGCATCCCTGGGTTGTTAACAGAAAGAGTTTTGTTTTATGTCGTATAAGTATGTCGTAGCACTCTAACTGTGATTCATTTCACTCCTCTTTACACTCTGCTGTTTAAATGATCAGGCTGGGGATATTTAATGTTTTCCTATTGTCAGCGAATCCCATGAAAAGACCAAAACGTTGGTGGGTTAGTCATTAAAAAGATCAAACCCACATAACTTTTAATGGGAAATCCCAAAGACGCCGAATATTTAGTCTTGGATTTGAATATTTCAGTCATGATGATGCAGAATATATAACTCATGTGACATGTCAGTTAGATAAAAGACACCAATGAGCTGCATCGTTGCACTGGATGACACGTTCCTTCATTTCAATGAACACCAGCGCTGTAGTTTACTTACTGCTGCAGACATAGTCTCTAGGGCACCAAATGTGTATTCATCCACAGCTGAAAATAGTCCCCAGCAGTTATACTATTTAGTCATTTGTGGTATTTTTACTAGTGCCCAGTTGTTTCAGGCAGGGTAAAGTTGTAAAGTATCTTTGTCTTTTCATGGGATTTGTTGACAAAAAGAAAACTATGAACTCACGCTGGCTTTAACATATCTATATCCTCACATTGTTATGTTACTGTACACTGCAGGTGTGAGATTGAGGCCACACTCGAGAGACTTAAGAAGCTGGAGAGAGACCTGAGCACCAAAGAGCAGGAGCTGAAGGAGCGAGAGCGTCGTCTAAAGATGTGGGAGCGCAAACTCATCGAACAGTCCAACAGCCCGGTGAGTTCCTCATTATCTCGCTCTCCACCTTGGTCCACCTTCACCCTCAGGACAGACGCCACCAACTGTCAAGTGGCCACGGCGTTAGCACTTCACTTTTACACTGCTGTTCACATGCGTGTTTCCTCAATCCCCTTAGGAGGGGGACAGAATTCCTCATATCTCCCTCCGGGGTGAAGTGGAAATGGAAAAGCGATGAAATGAAAATAAAAGTGTGGGATGAGAAGTGAAGGAAAAAGCACGATATGAGAACATTATGGGCCAGCGTATGAGATTGGCAGTACCGCATTTATGTGCGGTGTAGTGCATGGTTGGCCGATAAGTACATTTGCATCGTGATGCTACAAGAGTGCTGCATCTCGCACTAGAATTCATATTGCACTGTGAGCGTCCAGCCTCTGACCTGCTGTCCACGGCTTTTCTGCTTTAATCTGTTTGCATGCATTGTATGTTTCGCAAGAGAAAAGACACAAGAAATTCTATTTTGCTTTTTACTCGTTTTCACTTGTTTCTGTGAAGAAAATTTGGCTGTTTTCTCAAAACTGAATGGCACAGTAGTGTACTGTACAGATATCTTGGAGGCTGTCATGCAACAAAACACAGCTTCCATAGTCTGAGTATGAAATAGCCAACAAAGCCTTTGAATCAAGTTCATAAAAGTCATTTCCTGTGTGTCCTTTCTTTTTCTATCTTACTGTATTGTTCTGCTCTGTTAACTTCCCTTTTACAGTCCAGTTTCCTAAATTGTCCACTTTTCTTATTTACACTTTGTGTTGTGGTTTGGAATTGATTACTTACTTCCTTTCCTTTTCTATCCTCTCCTCTTTTCCTTTACCCCTGTGTCCCCCCCGCTCTCCACCTGTCTCTGCCTCTCAGCTCTTCTTACCTGTGGCAAAAAAGATAAGTGCTAAGTCGTTCTATCAGTGTAAGACGGAGGAATCAAACAGTTCAGAGATGTCATGTCAGATCACAACCTCCGGTAACGATGAGGTGAATCTGCAGTCCATGATGAAAGGCTTTGAGGACATGTTTCCGTTGGACTTTGGCCGGCCTGTCCTGCACTCGGGCATGCAGGTCAACATGCAGGCCAGGCAGAACTCCTCCATGTCGAGCTGTGTCAGAGAAGGGCACAAAATCAACATGACTCTGGGGATGGGACACTTCGCTAGCTCTGACGACAGTGAATAAAGCTCCCTGACGTTCTGTGTCGCCACAGCTGTTGAATACTGTGATCTCACCTAATGAATTATTGGTGTTGTGGAAGCACAATTTTCTTTATGAATTGCTTGTTAAGTCATGTTGATTATTTTGTCATTTCAATAATCTTTATTTGTCCCTAAAAAACACATCTTTGACATATTATTTCTTTATCCAAGTTATATTCATGATGTACTTTCAGAAAAGAAACATCTTAGAATATATTTGTACCCTTCCACCTATGGATATTATAGATGTCATTTACTGTATGCCTAATGTACCGGATGTATAGTGCCATGCTGTGCGGAAAAGAGCCACGTGAGCCACTTGCTTAGAGAAGGCCAGGCTTTTATGATGAAGTGACATTTTGCTGACATTAAGATTGGCCAATTTGTTCTGGATGTGGTGGAGTGCAGTTGTTGAGACGCAGTCTCTTACCAGGATGAGAAAGTACATGTTTTTTCCTCTGACTGACCCAGGTTCAAAACAGCAGGAGAGGAACATTACTGCGCGGCTTTCCGCTTCATTCGCTCATTTTACCCTTTACTTTTCAAGAGGCCCAGGAACATCAAAATTATTATTAATTATAAAAATAATAACGATTTCTGCATGAGAGGCCTCAATCAGAAGTCACAGAAGTTAGCAAAGAAGTCATTATATTGATTTTAATATAATAATTTCCCTCTATAGACACATTTAAATACACTATCATGGCATATGATCTACCTGAATATTAGCCTCAAGACCTGCACTTTACAGTACAGCAAATTGTATTAGCATTAGTGTTCAGTTAGGTATTATGCTTCATCTGGGGGAAGGACATGCTTCCCTGAGCATAGCCCATTAAATTGTCCCCTTCGCTTGTTATCATCAGTCAGTCTCATGAGGATGTAATCCTCTGTATTCCTGTGTTGTTGCTTGTTAGTTTCCTGCCACGAGCTAATATTCCTATTCAAACATGTGCCCGTGCCATCAAGCCCTATGCGTGCTAGACTAAACATAACAATTAACACAGACTCTTATTTACATATCCCCGTGTGAAATCCAGACACTTAGGTCACCCCGAAACACTCCAAGCTTCCACATTTGTTAGTCATCTCCTCGAGCTTCCAGCAAAGTCAGAAGACTAGCAGCTTTTTTTTTTTTTGATGTGACTTATTTTCCTGCATCCTTCACGATTTTGACAATAAATCAGTTTCGTTCAACTCTTCTCTGCCAATCTGTCTGTCTTAGATTGATTTTATTACTTTACATATGTGAACAAACAGTGAAATGTTTTGTAAATTATGTTGTATTACTACCAGAACTTTTGTGGTAGAAGACAGAACAGAGCTTGGTTGAAACCCTTTGAATAAGATTGTAAACTATATTGCTTCACTAAGCAGACACTTTCTAACTCATGGTCTTGTTACCCATCATGCTTGTTAGTCCACATGGGGGCAGAATTGTGTGAACTAAACCCAACACACATATCATGAAAGACACAAACTATGAGCTGCATTTTGACTTTGAGATCTAGGTACCTTTGTCAACAGCATGTCACGGATCTTGATAAAAGAAAAAGAGGTGGCAGCACATTTGTGAAACATGCTGCTTTGAAAAGTGATGCTAAGTCACTCCACTGAGACTTTGGCAGTGGCAGAGTTTTTCTCAATCTGTTTACTTCCGAGCGGCAGCACTGGAGGAGGCGGAAAACGCTGCAGGGCTGAGTGGCTTTATGAGGCGGCGGGCTGCACTGAAATGTATGGCAGCGACTGTCTATTGAGACCGGCATTCAGTTCATAATCTGAGCTGTTATCAGACGTCGTGGGAAGAAGCACAGTGAATGGGGATTACTCATTCATTTAGTCATCTTTCCTCCAATTTTCCATTGCATTATTTCTGTCATTACACACACCAGTCTCGTGAGCACAATGATGAAATCTTTATTTTGGCTGGCAAGTTTCTGCCTGATTACATTTAATGAGCAATAAATGATTTACCATTGGAATAGATCACGTTAGATCAGTCAAGATGGACATTTCGGTTTGATATACACCATTAGAGGCAAGTTGTCTTAACCGCACAGCACAATAACCAGAAAAGTAACGGCTTTGAAGACGTGGAAAACATTGCTATTTTCCATTTTAATAACATTTACTTAAGTCTGGTGAAGATCTGTTTCATAAATACACGTTTCATACTGCCTGTTTCCATCCATATTCTAGTGCTGTTATTCCTATTTGTCTTCTGTTTGTGCACAGTTGCTGCCCACCCTTGACATCTATACATGGACAGAGGAGCATGTGGTCAGTGTCATTATATTCATAACTAATTTAGATTTTCACGCCGCATTAATTACTAACTAAAACTAATATATTACCATTTTATTCCTTCAGTATTTCTGGATGCAGCAAATATTTGGCGCAGGTTTGTTCATTTACTTTTTGGAGTAAGTTCATCTAAAATTCAACTGTGTGTTGTTTAAAATCTGGCTGTATCCTTTATATATATCAGGGGAGGGTCCATGCGGCATGCAGCGGTACGCTGATCTGTTCAAAGAGAATCACATCACCGGAGAGAGGCTGCTATTGCTCACAGAAAACGACATGCGGGACATGGGGGTCAGGTCCAAAGGTCACGTCATGCACCTCAAGGCAAGGCGCACTTAAACATGAACTGTCTTTGATCCACAGATCATTTACATGATGCGTCCTATGCTCGTTGATATTTGGAATGACCTTTTCTCTTTGGCAGGCTGAAATTGAAAAGCTAACCAACGATTACCTCGGGTTAGTCCACTTCCCACCTCTGTTAAAGGTATAGAGTTTCTTCTTTGTTTTGTTTTGTTTTGTTGTTTGCTGCATCTCTGGGCTTATACACACCCTTTTATTTGCAGGATGAGCTGGAAAAGGAAGTGGAGAGGAGTAAAACTGTGAATCTGGAGCTGGTGTTTGGATACCACTGGAAACCAGGAACTAGCAAATCTGTAAGTTTGTAGTGAAATGAACAGACTATTCTGCAGCGATGAGCAGCCGATGTAGTTCACTATTCGATCTATGAGGACAATTGTACATAAATGTTGCATCTACTTTGATTATTGTCAACATCTTCTGGTAAAAAAAATGCAAATTGATGCACAGAATCATCCTTTTGTCATGACTGAACTAAGGCTGTTTGTTCTAAAGGAATCATGATGACGGTTGTTATACTGACCATTGAAGGCATCGCTAGACGTGTATAAAACCAGACAAATAAACATTTCATTCTCAGCCATGTACCACATCCACCTCGACTTGCTCACAGCCCTTTGTTAGGGTCTCAAACTGTGGAGAAAGGGTGGCTCTTAACTTGCTGTTTGAATTTAATCAAAAATAGCCCATTTAGCCAGAAGTCATTTTCTTTTTAAAAGGCAAACGTTATTTAATCTTTCAGCTGTTCATTGTCCCATCATAAATAGTCCTCTTTCAGTGTGTTCGGCAGGGCTGAAACGAGCCTGCTAATTGCCTCCCATTTCTTCTGACATGTGGTGGTTTAGTGGGTAGAAAACACA
The DNA here is from genome assembly GCF_000972845.2 of Larimichthys crocea. Classification (NCBI taxonomy): domain Eukaryota; kingdom Metazoa; phylum Chordata; class Actinopteri; family Sciaenidae; genus Larimichthys; species Larimichthys crocea. The sequence continues at coordinate 14,720,733 of NC_040028.1, forward strand.
GCAGGGAGAAGGAAACAGGAGGCTGAGAAAATGAGAGCTAATTATTTTCCCCTGCCTGGTGTCAGGTTCCGTGTCAGCCTTGTTTTTACAAACTGGAAGGTTTTTTTGCACTAAATAAAACAAACCCGCACTGCATTTTTTTCTTCGCCCCTCTTTGCTGGCGATGTCATGGAAGCAGCTGCACTTCTCAAAGACAAAATGAGGGCCTGCGATTGTGCGGCCACCATCTGACAGCCACTGAGGGTCCCCTACTAATGAGGATATCACCGTGCAGCCAAGTGAAAGGTGCTGAATTATGTATGAGTTGTCATTAGACGCACTCGGGTCCTAGGCATCATTACCAGACATTGTTTCTGCTGGAGTGATTAGACTAGCATGGACCTGGGAGCCCCGGTGCGACCGTCCAGTGCCGACACCAGGCCAGCGCGGGGCCACTGGTGTGTTTCCGAGCCAGAGGCTTGCTGAAGCTTTCCCTTTGAGCTGCTTCCAGCCCCTGGGGATGATGCAGGAGAGGGCAAAGGCTCCTCAGACGAGTGTGTTAGTGCCACTCCTCTGATGTCTTTCTCTGTGATCACTACACAATGGATTGGCCTGTGCCATGAACCCTGTGCGGTTAAGCAGTGACCTGTGGTTTATCGCGGCCAGCTTTTGGGGATTGGCAGAATCATTACTGCTTCGTCAGCATTCAGTATGCAGGAGAAGAGGGCTGGGGAATTGTTCAGATTTGTGCCTCCTAGTGAGGATTTAATGTGTCCCGCGTGCAGCAACTCATGAGGAAAAACCGTCACTCTTATCACCTAAAATCGACCCGATTCCTGCTCTAAGAAATTACTTCTGGATCTCACCAAGAATAATAATATCAAACATTAAAAATTTGCTATTGCTGTCATATGAAATGCGACAATTCTTTCTGCAGTGTCGAAGCTTTAGACTGTTTTCCAGTACGATCTGATCTTTAAATGAGGTGATGTATTTCCCTGCTTTAGATATTGTGTACAAATCATTTTGAATTTTTTATTCCGCTGCAGTTTATTTGTAATATTTTTATATTAAAATGTCCGTCCGACCCCCCGACAATATGAGGCTTTGTGGCCACTACCGTGAAACTGCCTCTAGGTTGTGCTGTTGGTTTATATACAAGAGTATCCAAGTTCTCCACACAGAATACTGCAATTATAAACTTTTCTATACAATCAAATGTTGTTTCTGAGTGCACCAGACATGCATCATCCAACCGTCATCTTTTTTTTTTTTCTTTCAAGGACTGCAAATGGAAAATGTACATTGAGCTCGATGGCGATGACGTTGCGGTAACCTACATCAAAGACATTGTCTTTAATGCCAACCGCCAGGATGTGGAAGTGCTGCGTATGACTAAGGTGTTTGTCATAAACACATTTGTTTCAATCAAACGCTGAAGGTTGTGTGACTTGTAGTGTATGGCTGCATTTTACAAATAGGGTTGTTGTACTGTGGTTTCCATGGTCAAATTGTTTATGAGCTAATGTCATTGCAACGCAGCCACCTTTTGTGATGGACAAATGGATCATTGGAATACAGGAGAACCAGAAAGTGGACTACACAGTCAATTATGAGGTGAGTCATTTTAACAGCCGTGGGAGGCACCTCACAAAATAATGCCACAAACTACAATGTACAGCCATTTGAAATATTAAAAAAAGGCATTCACAGAACTGCAACAAATAGAAACATTTTTGAGACTGAATGTCCTTTTTATTCTTTTTATTTCTTTTCTTTAAAAGAATGATGTCAAATCACCAAAGACCACCAGACATAGCTGTCCGGTGACGTGGAGTCTCGGTGGTGGACAAGACGACATCAAGACTGTGGAGCTTGTCATCGAAACAGCTCCAGCTAACATCGACGGGAAACCCAAGGACAAGTGTAACTTTGGTAATTTTTGCTGCTCCTGGTCAAATAAAAGATTGTTGCTGTTGAATTGTCTGTGTATTAAACACAGAATATACTAATATATATTTTTATCAATGCATATCTTCCTTTTTTAGATATTGATCCCACGTGGATGTACAATGTAAGGCAGAGGCAGATGATGACCCAAAAATCCCAGCAGACGGCCACTGCTTTCACTGCCTTCACTACGTCTGACGCCCGCACTTTGCCGCAGTTCCTGTCTGCACATGAAAGCTGCCAGGGGTTTTCTTATGCTGCAGCTGTGCGTCGCTCTCCAAACCGCGCCCACGTTTCTCCGTGGATTGACTCTCGCAGCTCCTCACCAACTGCCAGCCTGACGGCCAAACTAGCCCCTCTCCATCTTGGGTCAAAGGGCAGCAGCCCGTCCAGCACCACGTCAGAGAGCACCTCGGAGAGGGAACGAGAGCGCCCGCTCAGCGCTGGAGCAGTGTATGACCACCACAGAAAAAACTACTTTGGCAACACATTACCTGTGGGAGGGGGGCAGGGTAGGGGGCACGCATGGACCAATACCAGAGGTAACTATATTCATAATAAAACCAGCAAAACCATGCGACAGCCAGGGCGGCCACGGTCCAACAGTTACAGTGTCACACCACAGAACCGCCCCTTCATACCAGGTATATTGTCTGTGACAGAAAACCCCAGTGAGGAAAAAGAGGGGGCCAAAGCCAGCGATGGAGGGTGGATCAAAGTGGAGCGACAGAAGAGATTACCACGTCAGGACAATAAACAAGTCAGAGGTCGACAGAGGAGAGGGGGCAGGGGAGGGCGTGGTGCTGGTGGAAGAACTTAATGTGGGCCACACATGAACTGACAGCTTGCTGAATATGTCATGTGCTGAAAAGGTTTAACATAATGAATTCTGCTTGCGTGTAAGAAATGAACTGCCTTTTTAAGAGAATAACACCACATGCCTGTGATGTATATATGTGTGTGACCATAGGCTTTTATTTTTTAAGAATAGGCTGCTGTCAGGTTAATAAAAATGAGCTCGTGCTCAGCATGTATTTATTATAATGTTCTCTATATTTAAATGCTTTACTTTATTTCTTCTCTTACCATTTTTTTTTTTTTACCACTGCTGACTCATTTCTCACAAACCTCTTTACAGCCTGCATAACAGGAGTCAGTGTGGACCAAACTGTTTATGACTTTTCATTTCTTTGGTGCGAAATGTATCCAATGACCACATAAATCAAATGTCATGAACAGTTCTCTCACTCAAACTTAACCACCAACGAAACTCTTTTTTTTTTCATGTTTACATATTTTTGAAAAAAGTTACATTCAGTTTACATTCAAAACCTAATATGATATACAACACAAAATCACTGTAAACTAAAAAATAAAAATGCATAAAGTCCTAATTGGGATACTACTAATACTCAGCTCCCACCTTTCTTTTTTTTGTTTTGTTTTTCCTCATCACCTGCTGCATGATCAGTTGGACACAGTGAATGCTGCATGTCTGGACGTATCTGCAGAAGATGAGGAATGGGAATACCAGGGATAAATCAGGCAAAAAGATTATTTTCCAAGTGTGTCGCAAGAGTTGACATAAGGTGTAGTGGCCAAATGCAGAATACAAGGTTGACTAGCACTGCTGTATTTTTATATATGTATGTTGTGCATTTCTAATGCAAAAAATGGCACAGAAATAAAAAAGTACTGATTAATTTCTGTGATATACTCTATACTGTAAGGTAGCACAATCCGTGCAATAAAGAAAAGACCTTATTTTGGTGTAATGGAATCTTGGTTTATGATAAATAAATACATTTTAAAAATCTACTTAAAAGGAACTGGTGACTTGTTCATGATGTACCCTGCCTGGATTGGCTCCACCCCATGGCCCTGGTGAGGATAAATGGCGATGTAAAATGGATGGATGGATTTATTTTAAAGTCCATGTAAAGGCAATTCTGAGATTTCTTTCAAAACACATTATATATGTTGGAAAATAGCTGCTGAAAATGTGAAAAAACTTTGAACGATATATTACTGAAGTGTGGCGTCAGAGGTTAAAACAGTTTTTCACCAGTTTTCAGTCCAGAATTTTGTGGGCGGTCCTTAAAGGGTGGCTCGATGACACGCTAAGGCCACACTGAGCGTACCCCTGCATCCCTAGCAGAGAGATAGAGATTCATCTCGCTCAGTGTTTCATAGTTAGTCATGTCATTTTCTGAACTCATCTGACACGTTTCAGTCGCTTCAAAATGGCTGCATGACTACTCCCACGAGTGGGCATGGCTTCAGCGCCTCCAGCGGACACGCCCCCCAGAGTCCTGCAGCTGAGAATTCATTTTTACCTGATTTTGACTCCTAATTTCATAAACTTGTCGATATTTTTAATCATTAAAATTTGGCTGGGTGGTTAAAAACACTTTCTTCTTTGGTCGGACACATTCAGAAAACATATTTATACTTACTTTACACGGACGACACTGACACATAATGCTTTTTCTTACAGATTTTTTATAATTCGTTATATACTGGGTGACAAAGTGTTATTGTGGAGAGATTAATGTCAGTGTTCTGGTAAAGAGAGTTGATCCTGAGATGTGTGAATTAGTGCCCTTTAATTGTGAGATTAACCGAGCTGTTGAAAAGTTTTGAAAAACTGAACTCTTAAAAATGTGAAGTAGCAACTGTAACAAACCAGATTGTAACCAGTGTCATTGCATTAAAAAAAGATTGTACTGATTCTCAGAAGTAACCCAATAAACTTTTATTTTAATTCCCTGACCCAAGATTGGATAATATATTCAGACACATTTCTTCACATCAATACATTTCTAACTGCCTCTGTCAGTAAAGTATTTATGTGACAGCAATATAACAGATGAACTGACTCCATTGTTTTACAGATACCCAGAAGTACAAAGTTTCATTTAGTCAGTTGCTCCCCTCCCCCTGGCCTTGTTATGATCACTTCTTTGATACCCACTTCCTGTTGTTTACATGAAGCTGTTGCCCTCATTTTGTTTTATCTCAGTTTTGTTGCCAGTCTTATTCTTTATCTATCTTCCCTTTTATTCAGCTTTATTACTCTTTATCTTTTTGTTTCCTTTGGCAATAAATCTCCTTCCTTAAATTCTGTTATCAAATAAAGTATAAAGGAAATGTTTATTAAATTTAAGTGCCTCAAACATGTCTACCAAAAATGTTTTCAATTCGAGGCATGTCCAAAATATGTGGTTATGGTTACCAATTTGTGTCCCGCGGCGCAGCTTCTCCAGCATTTATGTTTATTTATGAGTGTGTGGGCCACTTTTTGGACACTTTTGCGGGAGAATCTTGTTTTTACCTTCCATCTGAATTCCCACCATGTATTACAATTAGTTACCTGATGTGCTTCTGTTTATATTTGCTCCCACATGTCCTGCTGTATATCTGTATTTATTTAATTCTCCCATCTTTCTTCTATCTGCAGTGTTTCATTTGAAGAATATTTGGTAGAGACGACCTTTCTTATTCCAGCTACCTGTTTGTAGTTTTATCAAGAATTCTTCCATTTGGGTAGAAAAAGTCTCTTAAAGGTCCAGTATGTACGATTTATAGGGATTTATTGTCAGAATATGGCAGAAATGGAATACAATATACATAACTCCATTTTCATTAATCAGCTTAGAATGAGCCTTTTATATCTACAGAGGGAGTGGGTCCTCTTTTACCATGTTAGCCATGTTGAACTGCCATGTGTCTCTTGAAATGGGAGTGAGGCGACGGGTATTCAGTTGGTTGCAATCAGCAATACCCGTGTAAATCCTTTTTGTTCAAATGATTTGAAACGGCCATCCTGATGGAGTTGATGTAGGTTAGTGAGTCCATTTTCTCAACCAAAATTATTTATTTTTCTCCAGATCTTTCACTAGCAAGGACGACACCATCAACAACATACGTTTAAATGATTAATTAACAAAAGAAAACGTTGTAAGTGAAGCGTGAACTCTTCTTTGGTCTGTAGCTGCTTTGTGGGGAGCTTTGGTGGGGTATCCACCTCTACACATGCCCAGGTGTTGAGGTGGATACCCCCCCTCGGATAACCGTTTGTGGAGAATACGAGGGCAAAAGAGGACAAGAGGGTTAGGTGGGTATTTATAGGAATGTGACACAGTTGAGGTGTGGTCTTGCCCTTTATGATTGACTGATTGATTTAAATGTTTATTTCAAATATGCAAACAAAAATAAAAATAAAAATAAGGCAAAACATTTAAACATAGAAATACATATTCGAAAAGGAGTGAGAAGAAGAATAACTTATAAACTGACTGACAATACCAAGCTTCCTTGCAACTTGTTTAGATATACCTGATACTTATAGATAAATAAAATATACTCCTGACTTTAAACTTTGTGGCCCTAATCCATTTGATATTATGAAGTCTGAACAAATAAATATGATGTCCTGTCTGCTGTAAAGTGACCTGCTGAGAACACAATTCAAAAAAATTTGACCTGCTTCCAATGTTGGAAAGAGTTCAACATTTTACCCGCCTTGCATGCAAATAGTCAAATAAAAAATTCGCGCCAGGGTGCAGTACCTGGAAGAACCACCGCCCTCGTTCCCTGAACACCTCATAAATTAATTGATTTGTGAGGTTTTACCGGTAAAATAAATATCTAACGTGTATTAAGATATAAATAATGTGATTTTGTTCTGGATGTGTTTTCCAGAAAGTTTATTTTTTTGTTAAAATACCTGAGTAGTTGTTACGCAGCTTCCAGGACCTTCTGGTGGCGCGGGAAATGAACAGTGTGTCTGCGTGCAGCTGCAGGTCCTGCATTGTTCACTGCAGAGCTGCTGCACGCTGTGTGTCTGTGTGTACCTGTGTGTGTGGTGTTTCTGTTTCTCTTTCTCTGGGACGATTATCACAAGAAAAATGCCATCCACCCGCTCCATGGTAAGAAAAACATCCTAACATGTTTTAAAATGTAAATGATAATTAATATATATGTAGTATATATTACTTATAGTGTGTTTTACTGATAGTTAAACATCCTGTTGTGACCACATTGTAACAGTTAGGTTGCCATTTAAATCTTACATTTTCACACTAATTCAACGCTTTAAACCTACAAATCTGAGCACGATAATCTATAAATATGCATCAAATTAAATGTATTTTAACTTGTTTTATTGCTAACCACCCTCCTTCAGTAATGTTAACTTAAATAAGTTAAGTTTGGATAGTAAAAAAGTTAATTGTTCCAATGTTATCCTTTGCAGTAACATAATACAGTTGTGCAAGTTTTATTGAAATATTGAAGTAAGTGTATTAAAATATGAACCACACAGTTATACCTGCATTTGGCTACCTTTGCCAACAGGGGTGTGTCTCCAAGGCTTTGAAGATTTTAAACATTTGGCACATGAACTGATTTGTTAGTCCCCTGACAGAAAATGTAATAATTAATGTTGCTTTAGTAAACACTTTCAGTATTATTAAGGATTATTTAAGTAATTTTAAAGCAAAAACTGATGCCATTTTTTTTTAAAATTGAATATTTGCTGTGATTGAGACGTTTAACTTAATTTCTTTCTGGTTATAAAAAAGTTTGAACATGTCGACTTTGGCTTTTAGGTGTTATTTGATGTTTGCTGGTGTTTTATTGATCAAACAATTAATTGATTATTAAAGTAAAAGTTACTCGTAGGACTACTGTAAAGCTCTTTGTGCATATATTTGTAACACAGCCTGATTAACGTACCTGTTGTCACCTGCAGAAACTGGCGGCCCAGTCTCCGTCCACCAGGATGAGTCTGAGGAGCTTCCGCAGCTCCCCGCTGGTTCCCATGGAGACTTCATCCTCCTCTTCCTCCGATGACAGCTGTGATAGCTTCGGCTCCGACGGAGGCTTTGCAAATACGGTACCGATAAGAGTCTTACTGTCTTTTAACAATTGTGGTGGTGGTGGTGAGCGTGCAGCACCATCTGCAACTAAAGATCGCGTCTGTGTCTTTAGAGGAGCAGCCTGAGACAGACGAGGAGGATGGCACAGAAACCAAAGGTGTTTGAGGCGACATCAGAGGAGGATACATGCAGCGGGTTTGATGACAGTGTGATCCACAGTCAGATGAAAGCCATGGTAAGTTTTCAGGAGAATACAATTTCAACATATTTCAGAACTCGGATCGGACACAATGAAAGTTTCTTCTAACCGTGAATGTGTTTTTGTTTTTAGAAAGTAGACTCTGATTCTCCGAGGCGTGGCCGCAGGTCCAACGGCTTGAAGATCGCGATGACGTTCCCCACCAAGAAGACGGGCAAGAAGAGGCCTGCCTCTGAGCCGCTTCCTCAATCTAGAGTACTGGACCCTGACTCTGACCAAGAGGAGAACTTCATGGACAAGAGAGCCCTGAATATTAAGGAGAACAAAGAAATGGTACAACTTTCTGCATTTGAACATTGTTCAGAACAACCTCCATGTTTATTGAGCAAAATCTCATCAATAATTTATTTATTTTTAGCTTGCAAAGCTCATGGCGGAGCTGAACAAAGTACCTGGACTCTTCCCAAGACGCATGGCAGTGTCGGCATCCACTACGGTAATTAAACCTGCGGATAAACATTTTAAATCTGTCGTTTCACATCTCGCCACAGGACGCGATGGTCTTTCAATGCTCTTTTATTAATTTGTACAATTTGAACTTCTGCAGCCTCGTCAGACACCACGGCGGTGCATGGGAACTCCGGGAGCTCGTAGGAGAAACCCGGCGCGTTCGTCCCGACCCCACACACGGTCCCGCACGCTGGTGGACGGACCTCCCAGCCCAACTCCAGAGGAGGAGCCCGAGGACAAGTTCAGCCTGGTTCGCAAAAGCCGCTACTTTGAGGAATACGACGAGCCAGTAAGTCACATCACAAACGGTCTTAATATACATTTATAGGCATTAATCACATCCTCATTAACTACATTTATTTCATTAGCAGCCCCGTCGGCGTTCCTTCAACGGTACCAAGGCCATCCCTCACGTGGTGCGTCCCGTGGACGAGATCACAGAGATGGAGCTGGACAGAATCTGCCACAACGTGCGGGAGAAGGTCTACAACAGCTCCACTGTAAGTCCCACACTCACTGTAATGCTGGAAAGATTTGCTTTGCGTTTGTTTGTCAAGCTCTTTGGCTGAAGACACACATTTATTTCTTCGTATTTCCAGGGATCCACTTGTCACCAGTGCCGCCAGAAAACAACCGACACTAAAACCAACTGCCGTAACGCGGAGTGTGTCGGGGTGAGGGGTCAGTTCTGTGGCCCGTGTCTCCGTAACCGCTACGGAGAGGAGGTCAGAGACGCTCTGCTGAATCCCGTGAGTACCTAAATATATTGATCATATAGACATTTGCTTGAGTGTGTGTCGGACTTGACTTGACTGTTCTCTCATTATTAGGAGTGGCAGTGCCCGCCATGCAGAGGGATCTGCAACTGCAGCTTCTGTCGAGCCCGAGACGGTCGCTGTGCTACAGGAGTGTTGGTTTACCTGGCTAAATATCACGGCTTTGATAATGTGCATGCCTACCTGAGAAGGTGAGAGGAGCATTTTTAAGATTTTAAGTTTATTTATTTATATAAACGTCTGTTTTTAACACTGAGCTTCTCTTATTTTTTCTGCAGCCTAAAAAAGGAGCTAGAAGAGAGTAGCAAGTAAAGTGTCACGGAGGAGGCTGATCCTGATCCTGACCTTGTTCTACATGCACGCAAAGACCAAATATTGTTCCTAGCATTGTGTTATAATGCTAATTGTTCCTACATTTCTTGAACGTTGACTGACATCTGGTTCACATTGTATTTTTTGTTGTATGTTCTGCCACATATTTTCCTGCCTGTCCTCGAGAGCTGAGCCCTTTTTACATTAAGACTGGTTAATTATAAACTAATCTTAGGAAAACGTCTCAACCTTAAATTGTTGGCAGCCCACTGTGATCTTAAATATATATAAGATCTTTGATGTACATATTCCCAATGTAAAAAATAAATCGTCCTACCTACAAAAATATGAACTGTTTTAGATGTACTGTATTTTACATTGTTTTAAATGTATATATTTTACTGCGCCCACTTGATCCATGAACACGGAGCATCGATCTTTGTGTCGTTATGTTTTTTTTAAATTCTAGTTGCTCTTTTATGCTTGTGTTTTTTACAAGTTGCGTCGTCTTTTTGTAAATCTGAAAGTGTAAATGTTTTTGCTCAAAATTGTTTTGCTTTAGTTGGGGTGTCCTGTAGAAATGGCCGAATGATCTGCATGATACTGAGGTGCTGCTGCTGCTGCAGGTGGAAAGGGCATAGACCGGGGTCCACTGCCTCTCACTTCTAAACCCGAGAGGAACTGTGTGATATACTACAGCGCCTGGTTAAATATCCTTCATTAGATAACTGTCACTAATGGTGTGGAAACAATTAGCACACTCTAATGGGAATCTCATACCTGTAAATCATTTTATCCTGTTAAAGCACATTCTCGCTCTGCTCCAGTCTCTTTGGCTCATTTTCTGCCTTACACTGTTAAGTAGGAATGGTTGAAGGTGCCACTGAAGTGGCAATAGAGTTATGGCCTGCATTTTCTGTTCAGAAGTGTAATACTCTACACGAAACGACATGGAATTAACCTTTGTGTCTTTCATCTTTGAAATGTGCTTCATTTGACCTGCACCAGGACACACTCTGATTATACGATACTGTTTCAAAATAATCAACGGTTGAGATTTCTTGTTCAGGGTAATGGCAGGTGGAGGTTATCTCGCTGCTGCTTGTATTTATCAGGCACGGTGCTGCTAACGGGAAGAGTAATGCTGGACTGTTGATGGGAACATCTGTTGTACTGATGGTTGGCTTTGTGCTCGTTCGGTTAACTGTACATTTTCATTAAAGCGTTAATCACTGCGGAATCATGTTATCGGTTTTCTTTGACTTGACCATCACTCTATCCAGAACAGTGGCAGCTGTAATTACTGTTATTGAAACATGGTGGAGAAATCTTGAATGCTGCCGGTGATTGAAGATCTGAAGGCTGGAAGTTTATTAACGTTTCCATCACTGTTAGCTAGCTGTAGTCTGTTTACGGAGGGTAAAACTAACTAATGTTGACTCGTCACTAAACCGCCTACTCAACCTTGAATGGGTCAGATACTCGCAATTCATAAGCACACGAATCGAATGTGCACAATTTTGGATAACTCCGTAAATTTCAGATTTACTACATCAGGTAGAGCTGCAAGTAATAGTTTTAAATATGAATTAATGTGTCCATTAATAGTGTGGCTCTTAAAATATTAAAAACTGGCACTTACAGTTTTGCAGAGGCCGAGGTTATACCTGACTATTGAAGGTATTCAACTTGAAATGCTCTAAACTTAAAAAGATATAAAACATCTCACACTTGAGAAGCTGGAAACTAGTAAATGTTTTTTTTTACACAATAAAACACTCATCAATGAGTGTTTATTATTTTTCAAGCCAATAGTGTCAGGACTAAAATCAGGGTTGGATATTAAATCAGTGTCCAAATTGCTTGAATCCATCACTGCAGTGCAATGTTCAAGGGACAGAAGCTGATATTTGGATATGAGGGTCCATTAGAGTGGGTAGAAAATGTAAAATCCATATGTGCCCTGGCTCTTTGTGAGTAAAAGCTCTAAAGTTCCTGTTCCTGTTTCCGGTCACGCCTTGACCAACCTGTGAATGCCATCCAACACAACCAGGTTATGGAGAAATGTGCAAAGAGAGGAACCCCACAATCCAGGCTTTGAAGCAGAACTCTGTTTGTCTCCATTGGTCCATCTCACATGAGACACAAAAAAACATCTGATCACCTCATAAGATGATCTCATAACTGCTGACTGCAGATGTCACTAAGTCACCCATGCAGGGACACCAGCAATGTTTACAGTGTATAAAATGTGAAAAGCTAAAGATTACCAGTAGGAATGTCCTACGGGATTCATGGAGACAGTCAGAACATAGCTGTTGGATTATTATTATTCAGCAACAGGCATCATGTAATTGTTAATACTTGTATAAAATAGTTTAAAGTGTGCAAATATAGAATATTTTCATTGTATCATTGTTAATATCTGTGTGACAGACATACCTGCAGCAGACTATCCTCACTATATTTACACACCACTGTGCCACGTCCTCATGGTTTATATATAATACAAATTAGACTTAAAGATCCAGTGTGTCAGATTTAAGGGGCTTTATTTTCAGAATATGACATAAATGGAACATGATGTAATATAATATGTATGGTATGTTTTCATTAGTGTATAATCAACTGAAAATAAGAAGCGTTATGTGTTTGTTACCTCAGAATTAGACTCTACAGATGACGTGGGTCCTCTTCCATGGAGTCTGACATATTGTTTCTACAGTAACCCAGAACGAACAAACTAAACACGGGCTCTAGAGACGACCTACAGCGTGTTTGGTGCATTTCGTAGGTACTCTAGTTGCACAACTAAATTGCTAGATGCCAATTATAAATCCTAAACACTAAGACTAAACTGTTGCTAACTGTTGAGGAAACGTCTGTTTTCTAGTAGTTGTCTTGATTTTTGATCCATGAATCTTATGTGGAAAGTTGATGGGAAAGCAGCAATCGATACTAAATATATTATCATTGAAGAATTTATAACTAATTTACAAATCCAATGGGTAATCTGTCAATTAAATCTGTAAATCTAGAGTTTATCAATTACACAACTGTTACACAATAATGAAACAAAGCAATAAAATAAAATATGGACACAGGAAATACTCTAGCTTCCTCCCGCAGTCCAAAGACATGCAGGTTAAGTGATGTGAATGGGTGTTTGTCTCGATGTGTCAGCCCTGTGATGAACTGGCGACCTGTCCGCCTCTCGGCCGTTGTCAGCTGGGACTGGCTCCAGCCTCATGCGACACAGATAAGGATAAGTGGTTATGGAAAATGAATGAATATTATTGACACAGCAATATTATGTAGATTTTGACAGAACAATAGATGAATCAGTTTATTAGACACGTCTGGAGTGTGTGTGAATCTGTGTTATATTTTGTCCAATCTTTATGTACGCCTATATGAGTAGAACAATATATTTAGAGTACCTCTTTATATAATGCTATTCATTAGAACATTTGATTTAATTCAATAATCATGGTACAAATTCACCAGTTGAACTGACAAAGATTTATCACAGGGTTTCTGTATTAAACTGCATTAACAGAATATATATATATAAAATCATCGTCATACAAGAATACAACTTCTAACAAACAGCTCCTCTTTTTCCCTCCTTTTTTCACCACAAAAGGAACATTTCAAAAACTATTATTAGTATAATAAAGATGCACTTGAAAATACTAGTCCTGTATTAAATACCAATGATCATCCACTTTGGGGTGATGAATATTTAGGGAAGTAATTGTTTACAACGCTCAAGCATTGAGCTGATCTGGTAATCAGGCTATGAAATACAATATTTATTCATTAGAGCAGATTTAATGAGGCCTTGCGGCGCTAATTATGAAAACCAGTGTAGCAGTAAATGAGTAGCGCACGGTGGCGGGCTGCGGGGTACCTGTAAGGAGGGACTGGGGGTTGAAGTGCCCTGAATGCCATGGCACAATGAGCAGCAACACACAGCCTTGACTGTGGCCGTCCAGCCCACAGCTATACATCACCGGACCTGTAGACAGGTCGCAGATGGGCCCCCCCCACATCCCTGCATGCCCTGCTCTCCAACCTCCAGGAGTTAAAGCTGGATTTCCCCTCAAAGCATCTTAATATCCAGATTATCTGTTTTATTACATGTCAACAGACGACAAAGTAGAAAATCTCAATGCAGTGGTGCTTCAGGTGGACGTGCCCAGCGCAGCAAGGCTTATAAATATCCGTCTCGCTGATATACTGCCAGCCATAAAGCTGGGACAGATAGAGCGCTTATTCTGCACTTTCTATTTGTATGCAGGTCTGGAGATATGTGGTAGGATTTCACAGCATAATATGGGTTTTGATTGACTGATATTTTCATTATGGCTGCAGGGTAGCGTGAAGACTGTTAATTTGCTTGGGAGTCCTGCAGGTCTACGGTGATTGTAGTAGAGCCGGAAGAAAAGCTGAATAAATGAAACTCACAGGGCACAATCACAATCTGTGGGTCAAAATCAACTGATTAATTATAATTTAGAATCAATCTGTCAGGCCTCTGTAATAAACACCCTTTCAGGCTTGCTGCTTAATAACCAGCTTTCCATGGTACGAATGTAACATGGTACACCGCTGGTACATCATGTAAAGCTACGTCAGTACAGTGAATATGTACAAGAAAATCTAGTGAAATGCTTTTCTGGTAATAAAGTGAAACATTAAAATGAAAATAGGAGTCTAGTATTGACTATTCCTTCTTTCTGATGCAGCTCAGGGGAGAAAACTTTCCACATGAGAATATCCCTCTGACTCTGACCGCTACATCCTGGAAAGTGTAGTAAGGAGAGTGCTGTTAAATGCACAGTGAGTGACTCTGGGTGGCAGGAGGCTTATGACATGTTCCTTTCCCCCCCTCTTCCAGCCTGCAAAGTGATGGAAACAGCAGTTTGGTCCAGGTGTCAGGGACATTATCAAAGAAAAGGGCTGCCTGCAGTTGCTCCATCTCACAGGAAATTGCCAACTCACCCTAACAAAGAAAGGCATAAGTGCACTTGCTGCTGCCTTCAAGGGGAGTGTGATAAGATGACATTATAAATACAGAATTGTTCATGGAGGTGGCGGGGTAGGTACATCAGGCAGCTTAACTTGACAATTCTGTTTTTCATGTGCACATCTAAGGCCTGTATGAGTGTATCTAAAACAAAAAATCAGCTCCTTATTCAAACATTACATAGTCAAACAGTAATTGCGAATGTTTATACTTTGAACTAGTTGGAGCTGCAGCTTCACCTAGTTTACAACTTCAGTTCCAGGAGGAGTGCCACAGCTCGATGATTCACAGTTTATGGAAATTAAGCCAATAATCTCATGCACACTTGTTGTGCTGGGCAAAATGTGTGAAGACATTCCTGAAAATATATCTCATTATTTATTTATTTACATCTCACTGCATACATACTACATGCTGCGCACTCACCTGTGCATAATTGGCACGGGGACTTTACCAAACGCTTTGCATATTCAAGTAGATATAAATGTATATTTTAAAAGAAAATAAGCTTCTAAAAATCTTCTTTGATTTCTGATAATAAATAATGTGGACATGCTGTAATGTATCTCATCATGAGGACAGTTCAGTCTCCATGACACCTGAAGGGGGAGCTCTAATACAGGCAACTTGCTGCACTTTATCTCCCTTCAACTTTCAACAAGTCTTCAGGAGTGGTGGAGAAAGTTAAAGGGCTGTCAGAGCCTTTTCTTCACGCATCACATACATTTAATCAAATAATTAAAAAGAGCACAAATATGCTGCTCTGCAAACCAGGAAACACACACAAAAAAAAGCACATTTTTGTACACCTCGTGTGTTAAGGTGACTTTTTTTTTGTACCTGCAGCATCACAGCTGAATATTCAGGCATGTGACAGGAGGACGATGACATTGTCTGTGCACGGTGTTGTGAGACTTCACATTAAATTCTCTAACGGACTCCAGCAGCACTCTGTGTGGGAGGGGGAGGGGAAGGTGAGGGGGTAATTATGACCAGGGGAACACAGGGCTGTAATCTGTAAATCTATTCTAACCATAAGTGAGAACTGGTACATTGGATTGATTTTATTGAGATCATACATTATAAATGGGGCATGGAGGAGCTTACAGCCTTGAGATGGTGGTGCTCACGTGCTTCATTAATTTTTACTTCATTAACTCTCTCCTTCAGACCCTTCAACACACAATTCATTGCTGGCCATGAATCCAGGCTACAGGCAAATGGACAAGCCCGGGACGACTTTCAGTGGAGTGGATACACCGGGTAACGCTGTCAAAACAAATCAGTAACACATGAAATATACATAACTTCAGATCAAATCGTATTCATGCGCAAGGTTATTTCTTTTTGAACTTGTGGCTTTACATTAAAAAGAGAGAGAGAGGGAAAAAAAACATGTTCATGCAGGATGGAAGTGTTCATTCATGTCACAGTAAGATGAAGTGTTGCATCAATTTAGCTGTCAGAAAGTCACAGAAACAAAAAGCATGCTGACAAAAACTGAGTTCACTAGAAATCTTATACATACACAGTTTCTTGTTAATTCTGCTTTAACAATATAAAATCCTGCTATTGACAACAGGGCATTTTGAAACAATTGTGAGTGTCACTATCGCCTTAAAAAAAAAAATCAATCAGTGATTAAAATCTATCAGGATAATTACAGATTACCTGCATCCTCAGATAGCTGTTGTATCCCTGCAGTGTGTTTACTTACTTCTATGGTCGCCACGTCATCATCGCCTTTCCATTTCACAGCGAGGAATTTCAAAATTCCCCGTGTGCTCTTTATATTGGACCATTTGTTTAATATTATAGCCTCAAACCCAACAATATCAATCAGTCATGAAAGCACCTATGCATGCTGCTCTGCCCTGTGTCACCATTAAGTGGACGGCCCTCGCTGGCTTTAGCAAGGCTAGAGATGGGAGGGTGCGTTGGGAGGTAAAGGGGGATAAATGGATGGTTTGCTTTTGACTTCTGACTTTGTTTTTTAGTGATTGGCCCTATTCAGCAACAATGAGAGTGTGAGTATTGTTGTGAAAACTCAGCAGTGGATGCAGCAACTCTTTAGAAAAAGCTGGAGTGACACTTGGTGAGAGTGTGTTTGGTGTTTTTACTGAAGGCTGGAGGTGAGAAACAGTCAGTGGCGGTGAGATACAGCTGGGCAGTTTGAGATTACTTTTAAAGATCCCAATCCAGACACATTTTAAGTCGTATAAGAAAATATTTTTTGGAATAATATGACATGGTTTTTCCACAAAATTCTTATAATTACATATTTGCTTTCTCAGAAACTATGAAGGAAACATGCTGAGCACAAGATGCCTCCTACATCAATGTGCTTTCTGTGTTTTCTGGACCCTGATTGGCTGCAAAGATAGTTGTGACATCACAAAATAATGTTATACTCAGATTTTAGATGAGCTCAGAGAAACTTTCCTGAAAACTCTGCACACATATACGTCTCAAACATTCAAATGAAGAAACAACATACTTTTCTTAAAGATATTTTTTAGATACATTTTCAAGTTAATGACGTTTCTGTTGTAGCTGAGTGCATCTTTGTTGAGCCTCATATGGAAACTGTGAAGCTGTTCACGCTGTTGTCAGACTCTTCCCTCACTGAGCATGAGAACAACACACATCAGCGAGCAGGCGCTAAGAGCCTTTCCTCTGAGGCAGCATAAACTTCTTAACATTTTAAATCTGTTACGACAGCTGTCCCGGCGAACATTTGTAAGATCTGTTTCACCACACATGTTGAAATGATGATTCCCTCATTACATTTGCCGTCAAACAATACCTCCAAAGCTAACAGTTGACAAAAAAATCCAGTTAAAACATTCGGGGAAAGCTCTTAAAGGAAGAATTAATGGGAGCAAAAGAAAAACAGCTCTGAGACAATTAGCACCAGAGACCACTCTATAATCTTAGGATTATTTTCACCACTTAAAAGCGGCACACATGGTTTGTATTGTGGCGGGGCAGAATGAACAACACTTGAGTGGATTTGATTTGGTCTCCCTAATCTGCATTTCCTTTAACATGCCTTTCTTCTGTTCCTAAATGTCAGCGTTGATCAAATCCAGCTGGAATAAGCCAGTGTGTCATCCCAGTTGCAAAATCTTTCAGAAGATTTTTCCCAAGAGGATAGAATAAAGTGTTTGGTCTAAGGCGTGTTTCTAGTTGTTGCCTGTGATATTATGCAGATGCAATTCATTTGCATCTGCTAAATCCTCTTGAAATCAAGAAGAACCCTGACTTAAACACGTATAAACGTCGCAAAGAATTAGAAACATTATTATTCATCGTCAGTCACTTATCTAATTATTTTCACAAGAAAACAGTAAAACATCTGCACAATAAACATAGAGACATCTTGTTGATGACCCCAAAAACAGACGATCTATTCTCCCTGTATGAAATTATAAAACAGAGTGAAATTAATCTACAATTCATTCTACAAGAGAACCCTCAGGGCACACCAAAGGGCCCACATGGGGTCCACAGACCTCACTTTGAGAACCACTATATATTAGATCTGGTTAACAGAAACATCCCAAAGCTATGTTCATTTAAATAACACGTTGTATTTTTGTGGATAAAAAAAAAAAAAACTGTAATTGCTAAATCTGAAATTTAACCCTGGGGCTGGTTGCTTAACCAAACATGCTTTGGCTGGTTAGGCTTAGTCACAGAGGAAATGTCTGGCACACAGATTGAATTTGTTCTCTCTGAAGTCAAAGGCAGGAAAACAATTAAGTGTCTGCCGCACATTTCACTGTGTACCACTTGACACAGTTTTTCACATCACTGGGGCAATTGTCTGCAGAGAGCGATGAGACAAAGCCATTACTTCCAATGTCTCAAAAAGATGGCATTGTTATTTTCTGATTTTGAAACATTTCAATTAAGCCACTGATGAAGATAATAAACATAATGGTGTGAGACTTGCACTGTTTTCTTTTGTGCTGTCACGTCCGTTTTTTAGGATAGTTACTGCTGTTAGGTGCATCAGAGGGAGGCTTTGGTCCCGGTGGTAGATAGGTGTGTGTGTGTGTGTGTGTGTGTCGCTATCCTCCAGAGCCCCTTCCCCTCTTCAACCTTCGTCTTTCATTCAGCGTCGAGTCCTTTCAAAACAAGGTGAAGTTCAGCAAAGTTTCTCTGCAGAGATGATCAAACAGTCACATCACTAATGGCGATGGGTGACAGGGCCAGTGAATACAGATCAGCTTTAATTGTGGTGGGTCTTACTGCCACTGTCTGTCAATCTGAGCCTTTGAATTGGTGAAAATTTGCTCTGTTCATTCTGTTAAATGACGTATCCAATTAAATGCTTTAGAATTCATGATCTTCAGTCAAGGTTAAATGAAAGCAGTTACTCCTGTCAGTGAGGTGATTAAAAGCTGACTACATCAGGCACATTTTGTGCAAAAATTTAAATTTGGAACTAAAGCATGAATCTTTATTCATTACGTGCAGTCCTGCTACATAAATGTCCAGCAGAGTCGCTCTTAATCACCTTGTTCATTTTAAATCTCACTTTAGTCCTTTTTTATTTTATTTTTTTTTAATTAAAAGGCATCCTCGTATTCAAAAGGCAGTGTTTTACATATTCAAATGAATCTCTGGACAATTCAAAGAACTTTATCAACAGCGAAAATGCCTTTAAAAAGCACTTTTTGTTTTTGTTCTTTGTGTTTGTACCGCAAATTCATGTTTATTACGGGGGGAAAAAAACACTTTAAAGTCCATTTCTTGATAGCCAGCCAGTTAAATATAATGCAAAATAATATTTACCCCATTACCTTTTTAACTATGATTGAAGGGATACAGCGATCCCAGCCTAGCAAAACAAAGAAAAAAAGGTTTTTGACAATTGGTTTAAATGGACAAGTGCACCACAGCAAGGAAATGAATTTTCTCTCCAGCAAGATGAATGTTCTACTGGGTTATTAACGAGCATATAATGTGCTTGTGCAAGTAAGTTTTCTGTGTCGTCGTGATAAATGTGACGACGGAGGTGAAGAGCATGTTGACTAATGAGTGTTGTCCGGGGGATCTGATCTCGGTGCCCACAGGGGAGAAAGCCACCGTCTAGATTTCACACATCACATGATGTTAATACCCCAAGGTCCACCATCAAGCTGCTTGTTAAAGGATCTCCTCTGTCATTCCTACCCGTCCAGACCTGGTTCAGTTTATATTGTATGTAACTGAAAGTTATGTATCTTGTAGGGCATTGACTAGTCGGAAACAAACTCCTCCGCAGTGAGGACATTTGCAACCAGCGACACAACTAATATTAATAGGTCTCAAAGTCTTTTGTATCTGTGATAATATTTAAAAAGAAATGTATCTGGGGCATGTGAACAGATCTTAGCAGGACAATTAAAGAGACTGAAACACACATTTGTTTTAATATGAAAACCTGAGATCCACGTTTAGGTTATTCCATTGCAGAAGCTGTTTTATATGTATAAATGTAAGATTAAATAAAATGTTTGAGAGCACAGAATCTAAATTGAAAAAATGGCAGAGAATGAGCCATGATTGTGAGATACCTTCATTCGTCTAAAGTCGCTTTGTGCACAAGAGACCAAAATGAAAAGAGTTCATACGAACAAGGTCAGTTTGAAGAGTGTGGCGCAGCTTGTCGTAAAAGTTACAAGGGAGACAGACATTAAAACATTAAAGGGAACAAAATGAAACCCGCATAGGTTCCTCAGTATTAAGCCCTTTAGATACATAATGGGACACAGGCCTGAGGGCCAAGATGCACATTTGAATGACTGCCAAATACATAAACTAGGCTCACTCAGGGGTTCATGGTGAATAAATAAGGCTGTGGATTACATCAAATCTCTTCTCAAACCACTACTCCTGCACACCACTCCCAGTGTAGAGACCATTTAAACTCTAGAAGGGGCCAAACATCAGCAGTTGGTCTCCTTTAAACAAGTCTGACTAAAGTAGAAAAATAAATAAAGCCTCCGGCACTCTACTTTAATGTATTCAATTAACTGGGGTCCCTCTAGAGAACTCCAGCGCACACTTGGATAAAGAGAGAGCATATCGCCTGGAGATGAATACGCTGAATGCACTCATTCTGAAGACCATGATTGGAAATCTTCCTCAACAGGTTCTTACTTAATTAAACTTCCCTTCATCTGACTTTCTGTCGCTTTCGAGGGAAAATTGGGAGAGGCATATTGAAAAGCCAGGGAAACTTTGTTCACCATTGCATGTTGTTTACAGGGCAATTCAGGGGGGACTTGTAGGGCCCGTGATAACCTCCACCGCCACTGTGGAAAGTCAACTCAGCCTGAAAGAACAGAGAAGTATATAAAATCTCCAATTCAATCATAGACAATTATGTGGTGAAATGAGAGAAATTCAGCAGCCGTCAAGTCTGAGTGGGAGGGATAATTATCTGGCAGTCATTACTGCTCCCATAATAGCATTTAACGACATTCATATACTGTATGAACATACTGCGCTTGCTGGAAACATGTAAGTTGAAAATAATCAGACCAGCCGTTCTTGAGAATATATGAAATCCTCTGTCTGCTGAGAAATGTAACATGTTCATAATGTCCTTGAGTGAATGATGTATGTTAGTGTGAAATTTATCTAATTATCTCAAATATGTCTCGTGAGAATCCATTCAGCATCCCTTTGTACCTTTTTTTTTCCCTCTGCAGCCCCATTGTGCAGCAAAGCCCCAACAGAGTTTCCTATCTATTAAAATCAATCTCTCGTCACATCGCCTACATCCACCATTTGCTGCACTTTTTCCATAACAAATCAACTTAATCAAGCTCATTAAGTGTCATTATTAGCTATTTATTGTTATCTCCCTCAATGTAGTGCTGACAGGTCCACCCCGCCCATGCCTGTCCCCCCTGATACCGGGACCTTTGCTTGTCACAACGGCTCTGCACTCAGTTCTAATTGGCCTTTATTGTGTTGTTCCCCAGCAAGAAAGAGAGAGGAGACATGTGGCATCATTTTTGCTCCACAAGTTTCACGTCGCGCAGAGCATCTCTTTACTGCTCGTCTGTCTCCAGAAGTTGCAAAAACAAATCCGGTGAGGAAATAATAGGCTGGAAATGAAGTGATATTTCCTTTAACGCGCCAGGAATATGGTGCAAGGACGTGGAAAACGTGCACGCAAGAAGGTGGCCCCGAATTCCTTTTGTGTTTAAGTGTGGTGTTAAACACTGTGGACGCTCCTTAATGCAGCATGGCGAATGTATTTCCACAGCTGTCAGGGTGATGGACAGAGGGGCGAGTCTCTCCATTGCAGCGGCATGCTTCTACCTGCACACAATAGACCTGCAGGGATGGGAGTGTAGACTGATGAGAGAGAGAGACGGGAGAAAGGAGGGAGAATATATGTGTGTTGCTGTGCAGGAGGAGGGGTTGAAGGGTGCAGGGGAAGTTTGTCCCATTGCAGGAGTTATTAAGTTTGTCTCTCGGACACACTTGGTTTCACCAGGGTGCTCGTCCCTCATTCATAATAGATGCTAATCTGTTCAGGGCTGACTGATGACAGAGCTTCCTGCCCTTCATAGAATTAGTCCTCAGCTTTATCAAAGGACCCAAACTGCCTGCTAATTAGACTCATTTCCTCCAGCATGAATTATTTATTTCCATTGTAACTGATCAGAGGCGATTGTGACGCATCATGCTGCCACCAGTTTTCACACAGATGCGCATGCCACCACAAGTTCTCAAACTCTGAGCTCAGTATATGAGGTTTAATGGGAGTAGGGAATGGTTCAGCTGCTCAATGAAATGTTGGTTTAAATGACAGAATACAGAGTCTTTGTTTCAAAATGCACATCAGTATAATTCATTATTAAAACAACCTTCATCTAAGGTGGCCACGAAGACATCACTCCCTGATGTTATTTCAGCGTAAGCAGATACACTCTGTGCAAACATGCACCATAAAGTTAGACCAAAGTCAGTATGAGGCTTCTGGAATCACTGTTAGTCAAACCATGAGGCTATTTTCCAAAGTTACAGTCTAATTTTGTAGAAAATTCACTCTCTTTTTGTTAATGTGCCTCCCTGCAGCTCAAGAAAAGGAAACCGAACAAATGCATTTTGCACTAAAAGGAACAAAACTTTTCAAGATCCCCACTCGATTTGATTGATCATATTAGCGTCAGCCGCTCTTTACACAAGGACCTATAAAGAGGAGGAACAATTTCAGCAACCAATAACACTTCTAATATACACATATATAATTAAATATATTAAAATAGTCAATCTTTTAAATAAGAGTCACTGCACACGTGTTACAAATGCATACTTCCTATAGCTACTGTGTGACGTTCCCGAGTGAAGGTTTACGGATATATTCCATAAGTTCTGTCCTCCTCATCAAAACATTCACTCCCTAATTACATCTACTTAAGCAATTTTGTCGAGGGAGAAAAAAAAAATGTTGTGCTTAATTGCATTACTATCTGGAAGGCAGAAATATGCAGAGCGAAAAAACGTATAGCAACGTGAGGGAACTGCCAATTAGTCAGATATTTGGTTTGCATTACCAAATAGTGTTTTACGCCCCGCGCTGATAGGAGGCTAAAGAGAGTGAGGGCTTCTGTTCTTGAAACTGTAATCAAACAAAGACAGATGCACGGATAAACACTAGAGGGAAAGTTTGGAATAATTGTTCATCTGCTCTCTGATGTTTCTTCGTCTGTGAGAGATCAGCTAATTATATGTAGTCACTTCCCTCTCTGTGATTTCACATCTATAGGGTGTCTATACGTGCCAGGTATCAGATGAAAGTGTGTATGGCTGAGATGACGTAGCTCCGACCACAATACCTGCTGATAAGGTTAACAAAAAGAGTCCACGTCTTACAATGGCATGAAATACACAGCAGCTGAAATATTCATGATGGTGTATTGTACTGCGTTTCAAAAGCTTATATTTACAAATCAGCCCAATACAATGTGCTCCTGAAGCCTGCCATTTTCTCCCCCAGAGGGGTTCGACACACAATAAGGCTCAGTTTCATCTCACAATTTGAAAGTTTATTCAGACTTTGAAGCCGTTTTTTGAAAAAAAAAAAAAAGAAAAAAAAGATGCCCTTCTCTCCACAGTAACACTTAAAATGCTCTTTTGGTTGCCATTTTCACACGAACAATAGGAAATTATGTCGAGGCAAGAAAAAAAAAATCTTTTATAATGAATACCACATTTAGTGATTGCAAATAATTGCGTTAAGTGGCTTATTTGCCTTAGGTCGGGGAGGGTGACTCCTGTATAACTAATATAAGGATCTGAACCCTCACCCTCACTGATGAGGCCTATTCACAGCTCGGCTGCCCTGTGGCCCCCTCCCAGCTCCTTATGCTCCAACGTGATGAGGAGTGTGTTGTTAAAGTTTCAAAGCAATGATTTCATACAATGATATTCATTCCTCTGTTGTGTAGCATGAAGCAAAAGGACCAGTTCTGTTCTCAGCCGGGGAGGAGGACAGTGGGAGGTACAGCAGAAAGTGTATGATGGCTCACAGGCTCAGAGCTTAAACTATATAACCGATCGAATAAGCTAATGTGCATCTACTGAATCAGAGGAAATGAAAAAAAACTTTTTTACTTACTTACTTTTTAAAATAAATGTCTCGTGAGTAAAGCTGGAAATGCGTTTAATCAAGTACTGCACTAAAGCACAGACTGCACTTGTCATACTAGTTGTTTTTAATTGGCTGGGCAGGGGGTTGTTATTTAAAGCAAGAAGTGAATTAGCATTACCAATATGTTTGATTTAATTAGACTTATAACTGTGAAAGACTCTCAGGATTTTGTCAATGAGTGAATTCAAGTGAGGTGGCACAGCGAGCCTTTGGACAGGTCTCGAGTATTTTTCATTTTGATGCTAGTTAATACTTCTACTTCACTTTCAGAGGAAAATATCAGATTTACTTTATTACACGACTTTGTGTGTGACCAGCTTTTAAAATATGATTATTTGTCATACACTCTGGTCTGCAGTCTGCTTTAAACCAGTGAGAGTTAAAGGATTTCATATATAACAAATAGATTTAATACTTTTCTTATCCCGACATGCAGCAGATGCAACTGTTTTCCAGTTTTATGTACCTCACACTGAGCTGTGCGCATCTTTTCGTGAGTGAAATGAAAACTTTGTAACATAAACTTCATTACAAACAAGGTTTTCCAGGTACAGTCAACATCTGTTTATTTCATCTCGGTCTTGAAGCAATCTTTTGGAAATAAATTGTGCGGTCTATTATTCATGGACACACGCCGCGCAACATGAAGCCTACTATAAACACAGTTTGAAAACAGAAAAACTTGATCTGTTTTGTTTCGGCGTTGACCCTTCCCATTTGGCTGTGCTCGGATACAGTTTACCTTTCAGGAAAAAGGAGAAAAAAAAGCCTTCATGGCTTATTAGCAGTATTCTGGCTGATGGTGGAAAACAAAAATATAGAAATGATTGCACACATTGTCCTCCATTTGAAAAGAGATACCCAGGGAAATCATCAAGAGAACAAAAAAACAAAAAAATTCAGGATGCTGCAATAATTACTTTAGGGTATCCAGTACTCTCTCATGGAATATATCAGTGGCCACCATGTCTGGGCTTTGACCCACAGTTGCTGCAGAAATCTCAAGAAAACAAGGGCCAAGAAATGAGCCTCCCATTATGGACGGCTGAAACAAAATCAAACCTTGCGCAACTGACCACCTGGACAATGACCACAAGACTCGCAGTCTAGTGTATTCTGTTAAAGATAAAAATGTTTTCAGTCCAGTTGTTGCAGAAGATTTAACAGGGTGCAGAAACGCCAACGTTTTGGGAATAATCAATCAAAAATCAACCGAAAGTTAAAACTGTAACAAACTGTAAACAAAGAAGGATGATGAAGTCGGACAGAGAACAGAAGAAATGCTCTCGTATATATATTCTGGTGGAAAATGGGCAATTTAGATACTTCACATTTCACGTAAATGTCACATTTATGTTCTAATTTCATTTAATTTCATTGAACTTGGTCAAATATCCCTCAAATTTTAATTTAACAGATCTTTTCTTTCACAGCAGCCATTTTGACATGAACTAGGTAAACACACACAGGTGTTTGTGTGTATCAGGGTGCTGCTGTGGTGCATGTTGGCTCACTGGAAAGTCTCTGCTGCAATAAATGTAACTGAACCTTAATTAGTATCATTGGAAACACCCGCCGCAACCCTACTATTTCATGTCGAAATGGCTGCTGTGGAAAAAAAGGTCTATTGTGTTTGTGTTTCAGGTGTTATAAAGGTTTTACTATTTAAAGAAATATGGTATATAATCTGCCGCTATAGGATCGGCGTTCTGTAGCCTTTATACTTCTACATTTCAGAGGAAAACGTTTTTCTCCTCTGACAGCTGACGTTGTCATGATATCATAGATTTAGATTTTATGTAAAAAAAAAATCCACAACATATTGTTAAAGATAAAACTAGTGGTTTGATGAATACCATTAATTAAAAACTAGGGTGCACTCTCCATCCTGTTTTAGGGTGATTCACACACAACATGCAGGAATTAGGTGCTAAGAAGTTAGAAACCAACCACTGGATGGATTAAATAATTAATTAATATGTGCAAATTAAAACAAACAACATTCTGTAATTTGATTAAACATTTTTGATCATGCCTTTCTAAACTTAGATTTAGGTTGTACAGTATTCTCTAGCTGGCCTCAACCATCAGACAGACCTACTTTATTTACCGTATTAAGTCTTTGACAGAAAATGTATATTTAAAGTCGACGTGCTGCATGTTGGGAACATTTTAAATGCTCTTTGTGAGTCTTTCTGTTGATTCTGTTGGAACATGGTGGTGGAAACTTCAATCCAAGGCACAGTACATTACCACAAGTCCTGCACATTTGAACATGAATGCAGGAAATTAAGCACAAATTATGGTGGCGGTAGCGCCATACTGAGCTCACCGGGACTGCAGTAGAATATTTTCTTCCTGTCAGGAAACTGCCTTTAAATCCACCTGAGTGCTTTTCAGCCTGAAGTTTCTTAGAAATACAGCTTGTTTTAAATTTAAAAGATAAATAAATATGACTTCCAATAATTCCCCTAATGATTGCACTGTGAAGAAAGATGAGATTTAACTGAAATTAAATATGTGAAGCATTTAACAAGTCTTTAATGGAAATGTATCTGTACATGTGCACAGATCTAACACGTTCAGGTCAAGAAAGTGCGATTTTGATTGGAATAAGGTGTGGTGGTGGTTGCAGTTCATATACAGTGCATGTAGTCACCCTAAGAGCCAGCACTTAGCCTATTAGGACTTGAGCTTCAGCAGCACGCAATTAAATGTCTCCATGCAAAATAAGCACTCAGGTCATGTTTAATGGGCAGAGAGCTAATAAAGGTTGGGCTGAGCGGGAGGAGAGGTGACTCACCCTACGGTAGCAGCCCAAAGGTGTTGCAGGGAGGGCCGCCGGTTGCCGTACGGACTCCGGCAGGCAACCTATCATCTCATCAGCAGTTACAAGCCTGCAAGTGCACGCAAAAATAAAATATTAATCTCCTTTTAGTGCGAAGGAAACAAATGAGCACATTGAGGTGCAGAAATATAAACATGTCAAATATATTTCCCTCCAAAAGATAACTTCTCATGTTATGAATGTGATATTTGCTTTAGCTGACACAAACTGTATTGCTGTTGGTGTTGTGCGTCCTGTTGGATGTTCATCAGCTGTTACACTCTCGTGGATCTGTATATCGCAGCATTTAGTGTAGACAAAGAGACAACATGACACATAACATAAACCTTTGAGTCGATACTTTGCTTTTTAATGGAGAAAGATGAAAATATCAATACCACCTCATTTACAAATGCGTTTTGTTGCCCAGTTACTTATAGTTAATTGATTTTAACAACCACATGGGAGACAGAGCAAGAAATCAATTGAAGGGCCAAGTTAAGTGACTGCGTGACAGCTCATATTGTGGCCAATTCCACATAGTCTAATCTGAAAGGACAATAATCCAAGGAGGACAGGCAGGAGGAGTGAATATTAACAGCTGAGCCTGACACCCCACCTCCCTCCACAACGGCAATACGAAGCTGTCTGGTAAGAAAACATGAGATGAAGTGGAATAAATTCTCCTGGTAAATGTTATTACAAACAATATGCCTTCATGAAAAAGAAAGAGGGAAGAGCAATCTGCACTGACTGACCATTCTGCGAACCGATTATCAGCCTGAAATGCTATTTCATGCATTAATACTCCACAAACTGCATTCACCCCAACACTTTCGGCACAAAAGCCCTCCGATTTATGATTACCAGTCAACTAAGCAATAGCCTGTGGCCCCCGCCGACACACCACTTCCTTTTCCTTCGCTCACCGCGAGCTCGTCTCAGGGCCCCTGCAGGTTCAGAGACAAGGCTGTCAGGGTAATGTGATCAAGGTGGATGCAGGCTGAGAGAAGCTAAATCGTGGCTGGGGGATGACATTCTTTGATTTTTAACCATTACAGAGTTTTCATAGAGCTGCAGTCAATTTATTTTATTTATTCTAATGAAGAGCATTAGGAGTGCCATACTGTGCTGCACTGCACATTGATCGCCTCGTTAATCACACTTTGCAGACACTCGCAAATCAAGTTCTAACAGCAAGCACTGAATCAAGTGCAATGAAGCATAAGCTCCTTCACAATTTATGATCTTTCAAATTGCATCTTTTCAACCATTAAATTGCAAGATACCATAAATTTTTATCCTCTCTTCTTCAGCCCTGGTATTGATTCTGTCGTGTGAAAAATAGAAGAGTAGTAAATTCAGGCAGTTAGACAAAATTTAAGGCTTGTCTTCAGAAAGGAAACTGAATGGCACAAGGAAGGCTGTTAATTTGCCATCGAGAACAAATATCAGGAGTGATAAAAATTTAAAAGTCCAACAGGGGCTTCAAAGACGTGACTCAGATGGGTTTCAGTCCTCTGCAACCTTGAGCTCTTTTACTTCACTGCCTCTGAAATGCCAGTGCACCTTCAGGGTCTTTTACCTACCATTTTTTAAGATTAGGTACCTGATGTGCTGCAGAATTAGAATTAAGTCCTCACGATGTATGAAAATGACTCGATCTGCTTCTCATGTGGCAGACGGGCAAAGATTCTGCAGCTTTTGAAGAAGAAGTAAGGACAAACGCCCCAAAAAAAGTGGCGAGCATCGGCATCATGTGCATGTATACAATGCAAATATTTCTTGTCTCATCCTGAGCAAAAGCAGCCAGGTCGGAATATAAAAAGACATTTCTACAAACTCTGAAATTCAGCACTGAGAGTGGTCATTACATTTAACCTGTGCAAATCTAAAATGATTCTTACATGCCCCATACTGTTCTTAGAAAATGGCATAATTGTTCTTAAATTGCATCTCACTCACACCAAGCTGTAAGGAACACTTGTCAAACAATACAGTTAAATTAGTTCTCTGTGATTGAGCAGGTTGAGGATCTATCCAGTACATTATATATCTAGGAAAAGAAACAGAAGTGCCATAAAAGAGTTTCAATTACTGTGATAAAGTAAAGGAGAGGCAAGAAAATGGCTTCCAAAAGTGAAGGGTTAACCTCTTCACATCTGTACAGGGACCAACTCTTAAGTTATGATTGGAAAGAAAGCCTGCTGTTACATGTGGCATGAAAATAACAATGCCTGAGTTATAAGACCCAGAAGTCAGACGCATCTGTACATGTTATGTTTGTTAAAGTTAATGTTTCAATGAGAATATTTGATGATTCAGATGCACGAATGTTTTAACGTGAAGTGAGGAGAGAAAAAAAACAGAAAAGGTCGATCCCTGCAGGGTTTAAAAAAAAAAAAGCTGAGAGAATTCAAATGGTTTGTAGACGCAAAATGACATTTTAAAATGTCTAAATTGATTTTTTTACTCTTTAGAAATGTGGTAGAAGAAAGCATTCGCTAACCTCTGCGCAGTGGAAAGCTAGGCAGCCTTAATCATATGGGGCTTTGCCAGACAACTGCTCTGAAAAGGTGAACAGTAAAACTGCAGCGGCATGGCCGACAGGCGGGGAACATAATGCTGCTCCAGTCATTTTCATGGGAGGTGCTGCCCAAGTCAGACAGCACACTCCACATCCTGAGAGAAGTAACGCTGGTCGGGCAGCTAAAATGTTTTTGACACAGACCCTCCCCGAGGGAAGGGAAATCAGCAGAGGAAACAGCACGTAAGGAAAACAAACCATAATAAAAGGCATAAAAGCTCACAAACATTGGATTGATCAGACAATTACAACCCATCTGGCTTGTTAAACTCAATCTGCTATCACACACAGGCCGGCAGTTTGGCTGCTAACAGCTGAAACTTAAAGCATAAACCTGGTGATAATGCATGTTTTCTTTTTCGTTCTTAGAAAATCTCATGAAAAGACAAACAATGAGCGGATCCTTTTACACAGGAAAGGGCGACAAACACTGTGTTTTCTATGGATGATTTAACAGAGATGTTATTTTACAGATTCATGTGTTGCAGACAAACAGAGTTTAAATATGAGACGAGCAGCCAAATCACACATACTGCTAAATCAAGAAATTTAAATCTCTGATCAGACATACACATTTCCAAAAACGAGGTGGAACATGTTCAAGTTTTCTGATCTAAAGTTGAATGTGGTACAGAATCATAAACTGACTGACACTTTATCTAATCATTGTTGTTATATTTGCAATTTTTCTTTGGTTTTATCAAATGAAGCTCTTCCTATAATCTTTACTGCATGAAGAGTACGCACACTTTTACTTCTTCAATTCAAACTGTGTTTTTATGGTTTGTTTTATGATCTGAAGTGAACTCAGCTGAAGTACCAACATGTATTATCTCTAATCTCTTATATATATAAAGTGTGATGATATAGCTTATTTCTCTGTACCATAGACCTCCATTCATCTAGTCTACAAACTACTAGAAGTGCCACGTTGTTACACCGGGTGACATTCATGACATAAAGTGTGTATTAATCCACAACTGCAGATAGTTCCCGAAAAATACGCTTATTGCACCTTTTGGGTAATGTTTGCTGAAAATGACAGTTTTTGAAAATTGTTTAGCCATTTTTTAAATAAAAAGTGAAATTATATATTTGTGACCAATTTTTAAACATTCACATCTTCAGTTGGAACAACTAAGCTTGGGCTAAGTGCCACAGACAATCTGGAGAAGCTGGAGAGTATTACTACTTCGATTGACGTGTTGACAACAACAAAAAATAAAAAAAAGTTTAAATCTCAGGAGAAAACTTGAACGTGGTAGCCATGAGACAACAAATCAAGCACCACGTTTGGATCTTCATTTGATGATCCATGACTAAGGTGGATATTTTGATGCTCTGTGTCTGATCTGCAGTCGCGGCTGAACTCTACACAATATACCACACTCCCGCTCACGCTGCCTTTGTGATGACTCAAAATAGATAACTGGACCAAAACACAGTCTGACTCTATAGGCAAGCACATATCAACAAGCACACAATAGTGCACTCAAAAAGACACTTTCACCAGCCCAACAAAGGGAGATGCTACGGGGTATGACAACTTCTTGTGAACGACAAAATGCCGCCTGACAAGCTTTCAAGGGATGGTTGAGCTCTGGCAGATTACAGAGATCTTTATCTTTTCATAAAACGGAGTGCAGCATTTAAGTGCCAATGACTGAGAATACAATCTGAATTGTAAAGTGTGTCACAGCCATTACATGGAGATGTAGGGCCAGTAATGGTGAGAGTAATTGTGTGATGACAGTTTCACTGCACAGTGACATTCTCCAGGGCATTGTCATCATCCCTGACAGGTAATACGGGTCCACTGGGAATTGGGTATGTCTTACAGTTGGAGTTTCTTCTTCATAAACATGCACCGACCCCATCCACCCCCACCCGCCACCATCACCACCAACCCATCTTTACTTACAGCTTTGTCAAACCCCAGAACTCGCGGTGGCTTTTTCCAATATAGCTGCGGGTCTGAGTGAGGTAATTAGATGTTAATGTGAAATAATGGAATCATGGCGGGTTGTTACATAGGGAGAAATGCAGACCTTGGCGTGATGTCGGAGTGAAAAGCACAATTGCTTAAAAATCAAAACATGCTGTCAGCGGCTCACCTAAGCAGCAGAAAATGCCCTGACTTTGGAATACATTACAATGGTAATTGCTCTGACAAAATTACCTTGTCTAAGATGAGCTCGAACAGACATCTGAGACATGCATGTCGATTGGCTCAATTTCATGATCATTGGGAGGCTGAAATCAAGGCCTTTATGTGAGAGAAAATCAACGGGGAAATTGACATAAACATCTCATCGGAGACATTACACTGAATGGTAGAGGGAACTTCATCTTGACACTGCATTGTTACAAATCCATTTAAAGTGAATCTATACTTTAAAGGAACCATTCTTCAGGTGGAAACTGTTCACACTGCAAGACGTGAACGCCGCATACATTAAGAGGAAATGGAAATACTGCGCGTAAATGATTCATTTGATATTCCTGATTAGAAATCAGAGCATGTCACTCCCTCTAGTGGTGAATTTACCTTCTAAGATGTTTAATTAAATTTGTTTAGCGCTTTATACAGCTGGATGTCAAAATGTAAGCGCTTCTCTTTTCACCAAACCTGTCCCCTTTTTCATCTTTACGAGTAACAAAGGGGGTCGAACAACAGTCGAGCTGGAGTGAAATGACTTAATAAACAAAAACATAGCATCATACACGGACTCCAGCTTTGATTGTTAGTTGTGGCTCGCTCTGTCTGGGCTTTTCCTCACAAGTATCAGGACCGGGAGAGTTAAAATGCCTCTCGTGTCTGTGATCTGATGAGGATCACCTTCATCCATTTGAAAGGTGATTTCCGAGCAAAATTGTTTCTCCGAACACATGCTGCTTGAGCCGAGAGCACATTTTTCCAGCATGTTAACAAACATGTAATTTCCATAAACACGTCCAGTAATTGACAGCTTGATTTGGGCTCTGCCAGGAAGCTGACAGACAGTTCTTGGCTGCTTTAATGCAG
This sequence comes from Larimichthys crocea, assembly GCF_000972845.2. Taxonomy (NCBI): domain Eukaryota; kingdom Metazoa; phylum Chordata; class Actinopteri; family Sciaenidae; genus Larimichthys; species Larimichthys crocea. The sequence continues at coordinate 14,753,476 of NC_040028.1, forward strand.
GCAGCACAGGCTTAAGGCCTCACCAGGCTGTAATGAGCTTCTCAGGGCTTTGTCTGGATTAGACCACCAAACACAGACAAAATCTCACACAAATCCCATCCAACGTGCTTTATCTTGTTAGATTGTACTGTGTACTGTAAATTCAAAGTTACATTCAAATAAAAAATAAATAAATAGTGGCAACATCCTTACATTTAAATCTAAATAAACTGTGTCGATAGTCAAGGTATCTGCATGTATCAGAGAGCAGAACTGAATAATTTTAAATCCTCTTTTAAGACTAAATGTGAGTGTTCCATCTGATATGTCAGGCTAAAAACATGAACAATAAACATAGTTTAATATCTTGAATATTACATAAACTAATAAAATGTGCTAGAATTGGTTCAAATATAAGTACTAGTCTACTATTTGTAATTCTGAATTTAGCACATTTTGACACTATCTTATAAACTTACAGCATACGCACATTTACATTTACACAATAAAACATTTATTAAACTCTAAATCAAATGGTGTATTTCTTCAATTCCTGCTAACGCCAACACCGCGACACACTACTCAAACAATGTACGGTCACACCGTGAAATGTCCCAATGTGGAAGTTAACATTTAGAAAATGTTCACTCGTGAATTATAATCCATAAATTATGGTGGATTTTTGTCTTGTTCTGTGTGCTGCAGTCGCAGCAGGGTCTTTATTGAACCCTGAAGGATCTGCAGGCAAAGGTTTGCTGCTCGAACATCAGCAGCACATTCAGGTCTATTCTCCAAATAAAAAGCTGGTGGTTGAAGAGCAGCAGGGAGATGGTGGCGAGCACAAGAGGAAAAATAGAGTCTGATAAATCTGTATTGAACAGTGTGTGAAGGATGTTAATACATATTAATGGTGACAGGAATATTTGCAAGTGAATACACTGGCAAAGGGGATTAAACATAACTCTCCATAGAAGGGGAGGTATCATCACTCCCATTCTGGCGTGGGACTCGGCCGTATCAGATTCATCCCCATGCACATTGCCAGCAAACACTAAGCCCTTATCTCTCCGCTGGGCCTCTCCGGAGAGTTTACAATTTCTCGCTTCGTTGGAGCCTGAGCTGAGCTTGTTACTGGCACAAAGGCTGAGAGGTGGCCTGGTTGAGAGCACAAAGCCGCCCTCACCTCTGGACGGACACATTTCCTTCAGATAACGGACGACTTGTTGGACAGCAGCTCTAGAGTGTCCCTGTACATTAGTATGACAGCCACACATGCTCCTCAGCACAGTGGGACTCACAACAAAGTTAAAGTAAAAAAAAAAATACATGACACACTAACATGGCCTTTGTAACAGATCCTTAATAATGAGTTGTGTTAGAGGTGGCAGAGGGACGTGAACTCAGCAGATGTGGTCTGGCCCCTGGGAGACAGTCCACCGTCGTCCCACCATGGGCGCTGTTCTCTGAAGGCACAAGCACCAGAGACAACGTCCCATTTGCTACTCCGCTGATCACATTAACTCCCAAGGGGATTAATGGTAAGAACACAGACATGAAATTTAGGGTAGATGTGCCTTTTAACCACACCACAGTCTAAAATATTTGATCATTTTTTAGACGAACGAGCTCATTTAATAGCTAAACTTATCTGAGTGATGCTCATATACGTTTCCCAGCCCTCTGAAACCTGCTCTTTAATGAGCTGTAATATGAAAACCACACGTACCGCTATAAATGTACTGCTATTTGTGAATTTTACAGAAACACGCGATGAAAACAAGGTAATTACTTTCCGGGGCGACCCTTTTGTCATTGAGTTTGAAAAATACTTCACGGGAAAAAAGGGCCAGTTATGAACACTAAATTAATCAACAAAACAACTCTGGATTAAAAACATAAAGCAGTAAATTACAATTTCATTTCATCAGTGGTAAAAGACACCATTTGTAGCCTGATTTTAGTGATGCAAATTGATGCAGGCTTGTGAGCTTAATCAGGAGATGATTTTACAGGAGAAAAAAAAACAACAACAAATTCTGGCATTAAAATGTGATTTCAGCACCTAAACATGGCTGTTTTTAAAAAATATTAAAATATGCCTGTATTCCACTGAGAATAAGCCTTGTTTACATTAAGACAAATAAATAGATGTAAAAATACGGAATTATTCATGTGTAGGTCGACCCCCAGCACATCTTCAAAAGTTGATGCTTTAATTTCAGCTTATGGAAGTTTCTTTATGCTGTCGCAGACCACAGAATCAGATATCTTCTACAACTGGTGCGATTTTACATACAAGTAGGTCATAACACAACAGAAACTGCTGCTAAATGCTTTATTGAATAAAGATTTGCATGCAGCCTTGCTTTGCAGCAGAGAGAACAATGCCAAGTTATTTCGCTCTCACTGTTTTTTTGTTTTTTTTTTTAAAGAGAGGAGAATGGCTTCAGTAGGTTTTAAGTTGACAACTAATATTGGATTGCTGCTTGTCTTACAGTAGGTCTCCCAGTCACAGCAATTTCAGCAGACATGTTGCTGAGACAGCTCTGGCATTGTTTTCTGGGACACAGTGAAATTCTATTTTCAGTTTTACTTGGTGCAGTAATTATCTGCATTGTTGGTGAGAATAAAGAAAATAAAGTGCATGAATATGTGCCGGTCAATTGGATTCTGTCAGTTCAAGCAGAATTGGGTACACAAGCGAGCAGCTTGCCAGCTTGTAATAACGATGGTGTTTGCGTGGAACAATTTCCCCTCTAAAACAGCTCATCAACAGCAGAGAGAGTCTGTCACCCAGGGTACGGAGTGACAAGTCTTCTGCATCTCCGTCTGTTATTAACATGTCTCTTACGACAAGCTCAATTATCTGACACTGCCCGTAATTTCCATTCCTTTTTCTGGCACAATGTAAAGTTCCTCTCCTTCATTTTCAAAGCTGGTCGTTTTGGATCCGGCAAATACTGATATAAGACATGCGTGGGAGGAGGAAGTGAAAACTGAGGGAAAAACATCTGCAAGTCAGAGCGAAGTTGCTGCAGGCTCGCTACGCAGAGGCCTTGATCATTTCTGGTTATTTGTCGTTTAAAAAACGCTAAACATTTCTACTGCATTAATATTTGCTGGTTTCTATTTGAGATTGTTGCAGAGAGATAAGTAAAATATATATAACGCGTTGAGATTCAGCACACAGTTTAACTCTCAGCTCCCTGTATTCTTTGTGACATTAGCTGATGTCAAACCTTATCCATTATTTCATCCAAACTCCATCTTCTGATGAAAATCATGTTATATCATATAAAACCTCTGGAGCAGCTACTACTAGACGGACCTCGTAGCGACATTTCATCAATAAAACTCGAATCGATTAAGTGGATGTCGTCTCTTCAAATTGTTTGTTAACGATGAAGCGGCCTTAAAGTCGTTAAAGGACAAAATGTTTGTGGAAAATGTTCATCGGATTGCAGATTTCAGGTGGATGTGCGATCACAAATCTGTATGTGTGTGACCTCCTGACCTGTACGTAGTGTTGCTGCAAAGGAAAGAAAAGCACGTCTTGATTAACTAACTAATGTAGAAGCTTGTTCCTTTTTTTTTGTCCTGATTCATTTTAATGAACCATTCAAACAGCTTTTTTCTCTTTACAGAACGGCCTAATGATAATTTTCAGACTGTACAATCTTGCAATCATTTCGAATAACTCAACTGAAATAGAGGATAAATGCCATTCAAAATGACTAACCTCACATTCTTCATATTTTGACACTGAGAGAATGTGGGCAGACACCTTTTACAACCTTTTATCTTTGAGATTCTTTTTTTTCTTCTTCTTCTTTTCGGCAAAGCATGGCTCTCAATCCGAAAAAAAGTTTAAGTCGGAATCGTAGCTGGTGATAGGGAGCTATTTTGGAAACATTATGTTTTAGTGTGGGACCCCAAAGGCCTGTTAGAGGTTACCTGACTGCTTCAAATCTTAAAGCTAGACTGCCTCCACTCGTCTACAGAGGGATGCATGATAAAAAGTGAAAATGTTCCACCAAAGTGAAATATCGCTCTAAGTGGGAGTGTCTGGGTTGCTGTGGGGGAACGTTAGAGGAAGTGGTAATGATGACAGCTCTAACTCAGTGCAGGTGCAGTAAAGCATGGCAGGTTGGTCAATTGCCCAGAACCCATTACTTCTCCCCCGAGACCAACCTTGTAATGTGCTAGGTAACTTCTGTAACGGATTGACCTATTGTCAACAAAAAAATCTCTCAGGTTTTTACATAAAGACATGAGTGTGCCTCACAAGGTTACACATGCAGGTTAAGAGCGCGCGCTGTTTGCAAACATGACATATTATGCAAGAAGAAAAAAACTGATTCATTATTAAACCGGTGGAACACTTTCTTTGTGCAGAGAACAATAGAGTGACGTACTCCCCGTGTGCATTTCATGGTGGATCTTGTTGGACAGGTTTAGTATTGGCCTGTTGCACCGTAGGACACATTTTGCATGTTGTAACCACAGAGCACAATTGCCGGTGAATGTAAAATTCATGATATTGTTTCTCTCTTTGTGAGTGCCTTTACTGCGGCTCTAAACATTTGTGACAGTACCAGAAATGGGAATGGATGACCTTAGGTGCCAGATACATCTCTGTTCCGGCGTCATCTTCAGACAGCCACTGTTTGACCACTATCTACCAGATGCATTCTATCCGACACTTGTAACAATAGTGTAAATGGGACGAAAATTGAGCTCACCTTAAAGGCGGACTTCAGTCCTCTTGAAGGCTGAAAGCCTTGGATGAGTCCAGTGCCCAGTGGCAGCTCAGAGTCCTTGTTTTGCTCCCTGAGACGTGTGTAATCAGAGAGAAAGTCCAGCACAGATTACAGTCTTCAATCAGTCAGGGAGGAAAATGATATGTACATCATTGTCTCTGCCGCACATCCCAGGCACTGTCAGCCTGCATGCATATTACCTGTGTCAAAGCTGCCAGGGACATGACGAGAGAAACTGAGAGCCATCACAGAGCCGCCACTCAGGGGGGTGTCGAGTCTTCGAGCGCAGCAGCCACATTCAGTCTCCATGGGGACTCTACTCTGACCTCTGGGATGTTGTTGACACCATTTAATGTACATTTTCAGATACAAAACGTCTCCTTTCTTATCTGAAATCGTTTTTCAATGGGCTGGATAACACAGAGGGCCAGCTCTTGTCACCAAAAGACAACATTGAGTGCACACTTGCAGCTTTTCCCCGTGTCCTAGGAAGTTGAAGCCATTGTCACATTTGACCTTGAGGTGCGCAGTTAAGACACAGTTGTTTTGTACAGCGGGGAAACCGTACGACTGCTGTGAGGAACGGCTAAAAGTGATCCCTGCTAATCTTCTCATAGACCTCGACATCATCTTATGCAATTGTCTCTTCACTAAAAACAGACGCATACTGTGCAAAGAACAAAGAACAACATAATGTGGAAAATTTGATGGAGGTGTCTCATTGTCCTCAATTCAATTTTCACAGTTGGATCTGGGAAAAAAAACATACATACAGTAAATGCAAAACAGCAGGAGAGAGAAATTTTACAATAAAGATCGAAAAATCTGAATTCCACCCTGAAATAGAGTCAGACCATAATTTCCCCGAAACAAGTGTTTAATTTGAAGCGCTGAATAGCACCTCTGCATGTAAGGATGATGGAAGATGATTTGCAGCCACATCAACACACCATACTTTTCTGCCCAGTGCACATCTTTAAATTTAAACGTGCATCCAAGACGCTGTAAATAGTTGGCAGCCAACACATGACAAACCAAATCCACAAGCAAACGCGACTTCTGGCTTGTTGCTATCAGGTTTGCATAATAGCCCCCCTGTCCCACACCAGGTATCTGTTCACCTTGAGAAGTCCACACCTAAACGCAATGTCAACACGAGCACTTTGGAGCTCGACGATTCTGTTTGTCTCCGCTGGTCCTGCTGAGGCTCCGGAGGGAGGTCACCAAATTGTCTCTGGAATAAAAATAAATAAATAAAAAAAGGCGCTGACCTTCTGCTAAATTGGCCACATTCAGAAGACAGGGAATATCAGGTTATTGAGTTGATCCATGCTGTGTTTCCCTGCCCGGGGGAAAATGATCTGCGCTATTGTCTGCCTTCTGCAGTTGATCAAGGGCAAGAATGTGTCAGGAATGTAGAAACACGGGACACTATGTTGTTTCAAATGTCCTAATGCTTTACGAGAGAGAAAACACCATTAGTACCGCGCTGTAAACAAAATATTAAGCAGGACGTTGAGTGCTTTTCACTTAAAAAGAGTACATATCCAAGGGCAAATTAAATAACGGCATTATGCTCTAAATTCTGCGAGATGTTTCACAGGGGAGGATGTATTGTAAATGCATGCAGCTGCAGAGCCCCCAACAATTCATTGCACTGTACTTTGGAGTTGTTGATTCCTTGAGAAAGACAAATAATAGTCACTTTGCAAAATTGCAGGCCTATCCTTCAACAACTCAGGGAAAACAGTTCAAATTGGGCAGGGATAGGGAAGAAGCAGCCCTCTCGCTGAAGTATTTTGTATATTTGGGACGGTATAATGAAATAAGTCATTTCTGCCAACAGTTCACATTACCTCCCAATGGTTAAGAACCATAATCCCAATAGCATTTTGAATTCTATCACACATACACTTGGAAATGTTATTGCATGATTACAGTGTTTCTCTCCCTCTGCACTGTTATTGTATTTATGAATTTTGCACATGAATTGGAAGAGAAGTTGAACACCACGTACAATTACACAGCTATTCAAACTGAGCTGGAAGAACCAAAAGCTATTTCGCTATGATAAAAAATAAAAAAAAAACACACAAACAACTTGTGGTGTAAGTACTGGTTGAAATGATACCTGTGTATCACAAAAACACAATGCTGATTATCGAAAAAGCTTTTCCTTTTTACTCTCCAAGATGAGACTCGAGTCGAATTGTGTTCTCTTGCAAAATATTTGATGTGCATAATGTTCAAACTACATCAGCAACAATAACATGTGCGCAGAAAAGACATGTTTGCCTCAACAAATCAAAACCACAACTTGTCTCGGATCGCTTTGATTTAATGACTAATTCTACCTCTCCAGATTCATTACCTGGCCTAAAAAACACTGTTGCCAGTACATGTAAGAACAATAACAGAAGAGTTGCTGACAAAGTTGGCCTCCAATCCAGGTGGTCAGCTGAAATGACAACTGTGTGGACAGTGTCACGCTCAGCCGGGGAGGAGGATCGCCCTCACTGATGGCAGCTTTTATCTGCAGCGGCCAGAAGAGCTGTGCCTCCTTCTGTTACGAGGCAATGACACTTTGTCAAGCAAGACAAAGTTATCCTGGCTCCGGCGCCGGACAATCGCCCCTCCATTCCTCGATACATTTCCAACTATGGGTGTGATTTGCATCACAAAAGCTGAAAAGCAGACCATACACAAGAGAGTACAACCCCCCTGTCCTAAAACGGCAGAAATATTCTAAAGGAATATTTCAGATCTGCCAAACGTTTGGAAAAAAAAAAAAACACGATTCTCCACTCAGATTGTCCCAGAGGTCTGTGTATCATAGATTTCATTCCTGCAGGGGAGCAAAGATTATTACAATATTCAGATTACCGAGCAGGGGAAATTAATTGGACTAATTAACATACAAGTAAATGATGATACCGTTAACACATTTCATTAACTCAAACTGTCATTCTATGTTCCTGGTGCACTTGGTATTGCATTACAATGAATTGGATTCATTAAATTATGCAAATGAAAGGAACGACAAAACGGACGAGTCCTTTTTAGCGTTACAGTCCACGTTTCCAGCAAATTGACTAAGACTCAAAAAGCATGTGCTCTTCACTCTGATTTACCAGATAAAGCTTTTCATAGACTACCGTTTTAATTATGTTCACAGGCACTAGAACCAGGTAGGCTATAATACATTTTTAACTCCCTTATGTCGCCTTCCTGAGCCTCATATTAAAGAAAAAATAGCAACAGTACCTAATTAGTAAAATGTCCCATTTAGTGTAAGAGGTACAGGGTGATGCAGCATGTATCAGCTTAATGTGTCAAAATATTAAGAAATGATTATTTCTCTGTGCACACTTTACAGTCAGAAACGAGACAAAACAGCTCATTTGAAATCCTGATAATTCTCTTAAACATACATGAATCCAGGTCATAAAGCCAGAAGCTGTTACCTCTCACGTCTCTGTAGGGTTTTGTTCAAAGTCATGAGACAATACTTTGTTCTCCGCAGCAGAATATGTGCCTGACATTTCTATGTGACATTAACTTGTAGTTAATTGAGGGTCCACACCTCCTGTTGGCCTCGGTGACTTCTGCCTTCATCTTAGCGCCGCTACATGTGGAAGGTCAAGGGGTCAAACATACCTCTCGTCCAGCTCCCTTGGCTGTAGTGACATCTACTGGACTAATAACCCAGAGTGTAAGCCAAAAGGGGGGAGGAGGGGATGAGGCTCCTGGCTGGATGTCAAGTCTTCAAAAAGACACAAAACAAAAAAGGTTTCAAGTGGAAGAAAAATTCAAAGTTGTCTTACATTTAGTCATTTTAGTATGAAATATCACGCTGCCCTCGGAGAGCAGCTAAAAGTACAACCTCGATACAACAATAAAATAAAACAAAGCCAAAAAACAGAAAGGAAATTCAAGTGTAACAGAAATGTTTATATTGATGTTATATTGACATATTTATACAGAAGATTTTCGAGTGAGAATAAACCTTCAGTGTTTAGTACATAATATAAAGATGCTCTTTGAATGTTTAAACAGCATCCTGCTATCCGACTCAGAGGGTAAAAGTATAATCAAATCAAATATGACACTATAATTCACTGTTCAGTGTGTGTGTGTGTATTCATTTGAACAACTCATCAGTTGGAGTTCAGAGATAAAATAAAAACAAAACAAAACACATAACATGGAACAGGGAAATGCAACATACAGTTAAAAGTATCAACACGAAGACAGAAACATTGTACATTTACTGACGATGATTATAAAGGACAGTCTCTTGGGGAGAATACAAAACATTTTTTTTCTTTTTATACAAAAAAGGATTAACAACAAGATGAAAGTGATGAGAACAGTGCTGTTAAAAAGAGTACCGCTTTCAGTAATACACTGATTTTTCCAACTGCGTGATGAGGACTGATGGAGGTGAGAGATTCTGCAAAGCTGTTTCTATAACATGAACGAGGGAGGGAGAGGGAGAGGAAGAGGGAGGTCGTCCTTATCGTAAAAAAACAAACAGCAAACAAACAAACAACATGGTGGGATTCGACGAGCATAGGTAACATGGTGACAGCTTATTTCACCTCAGCTTTTGGTCCATCAGAAAACATTTCTTCACAACACCTTCACACCATGGCCCGAGAAGCTACAGGGGTGATTTAACTCTACTTATATCACACAGTCACAAGTCACCCTGAGTTTATAGTCAAATTTGGCAATTACCTTCCAAAATAATGGCTTATTTTTCTCTTCGCATCACATATCAACAAGTTATTCTTCAGTTTTTTTTTTGTTTGTTTGTTTTGAAGTCCTCCAAAAAAGTTTTTAGAAAAAAACACATTTGAATTACATATAATGAAGCCATTTGAAATATTTGGGACCTCTAATATCACAAATGAATTTTCTATGTAAAGCCCAATATAAATAGCTGTTCAGTCAAAATATTTCATAAGCAAATAACGTGTATCATATCAACAGTATATGTTCAAGAAGGATTTACAATATAAAATTTTGATTGTTTTGATTTTCGCCTGCAAAATGTCGGAGATGTGAGCAAAAGTTTTTCAAAATAAAAAGGAGGGTGGAGGGCTCCCTAATTTGCAAGCAGACTGACTGCAAGGAGGACACGCATACCCCAAAAAATAATAAAATAATGCATAATATTTAAGAACAAAAAAAGACATAACATCAATTCATTTGCATGGACGTAAGCAATAGCAATAACAATTACTTCAGCTGGATAAAATTAGCTCTGTTATGAGATTCAGTCTTTGCTCAAAAGGAATATGGAACAAACCTTGATTACCGAGGACATCGTAAGGATATACCATCAAGAAAAAACAACAACTAAAAGAGGCGAGGAGAAAACTGCTCAACTTACCAATATTCTTTTGTGAAAAACACATAACAAAATTAGTAGATTCAAAGCAAAATGGCATCCTACCTTTCCAACAACATAATATTGTACAAAATAAGGCATTTCCTTGTGTGTTTACTGCAATGTCTTTTTCCATCTTCATCTTCTTTTAGTCTCCGTTACCGACATGGACCGACTGTCTCTGTGTTAAAATATATATATTTATATATTTATAATTTTAGCTTTTCTTCAAAACTTGAATAAAAATGCAGGTAGGAGTATACAGTATGAGAGAGGTTGTAGAAGTTCATAAGTGGAGCGTAAATCACTCCATGACTTCGCTGGCCGCTACTGTGGTGACGAGCTGGAGAGGGATCTCTGCGTTGGCCAGGATGTCCTGGGCGTTGCTGGAACCCTGCTGGATGTTGGTGAGGATGAGGGTGGTTCCGCCCGCCGTGGTGATGATACTGTCTGAGGATCCCGCGGACTCCATCGAGGCCACCACAGCGCCGCCAGAGTTCACGCCTTTTTTGTTCTGATGAGTTTTAATGTGCTTCGCCAGGTGGTCGCTCCGCATGAAGCGCTTGGAACATTCTGGGCAGACAAACTTCTTCTCTCCTGCCAGAGAGAAAAATACAGTTTGATGCTGAATACATTTGGAGAGGGTCAAACATGCAATCTATATGGAGGATATGTTTCGCAAGTGAGGAGAAGTTCGATTTGCTTGCTTCATGAATAAAATCAAAGACATTTTAGATGCTAAATAAAATAATAAACAGCAGATCTATCCCTGAAATCAAAACTCCTATTAACCAATGGTAAATCAGTGAATTAGTTGCTGAATGCCAACGTGTCGCTGCCAAAACGACAAACAAGTCGTATATGACTGATTACAATTCTCGCTAATTAAAAAATAGAATTATTTAATATCCACTTGAAAGTTAACCGTGAACACTAACTGTTAATATCTGATCCTGAAGCTGACAGCATAATGAAGGCCTCACTCAGCCAATGATAGGGTTTATATATTCAACAACGGTACCAGCAAGTGCTCATATCTCTTTCATAGGTCTATGAATATCTATCTCTTAGCAGTAAATGTCATTTGATAAGGGATATCATAATGTTGCTGTGCTGCTTTGACCGGACTTTCAGGCCGCATTCCTGCTTCTGTTTCACCCCATAGCGGCATTTTTCGACAAAATTAAGAACAGATTATGTGATCTGATACACGACTGTTCAGACTCTCACTACTTACATCTCGTTTTTGTTACATAATCTGATTGTTAATAGATCCTGCAGGACAAACTGTTCAAAAATAACACCAAGTTTGTGAAATCTGGATATGTTTATATCAAACGCTCTTTAGTTCCTATCCTGATATTTATGCCATGTAAATCCAGTGGGGTTGCAAACGCTGTCATCCCTTGTGTGACTCATGCTTTGCAGGGCACAAATTAACACATTTTTTAGTGATGTTTTCCTGATGTACAAACACTGAGGGAGCAAGGAAAAAAAAAAGGGCACCTGTGTGTGTTCTCCTGTGTCTCTGCAGCTCGTCGCTGCGTGTGAACCTCTTCCCGCAGAACATCCAGCTGCAAACAAAAGGTCGCTCCCCTGAATGCCAGCGCAGGTGCGCTCGCAGGTGCGACGTCTTTCCGTATACTTTCCCACAGCCTGCGATGTGGCAGATGTGCTGCTTCTTTTTCCCCGTGCTGGATCCTCTGAGAAACACAGGTATGGAGAGTTATGGTCCTGATATGCTTGTTTCCTGTGCAGACCCGTACAGAGTGAGAAGATTCAAAGAGCTCACTCACCTCCCACCCGACTCTTTACAGTTGGGGCAAGTACACGCCACTCTGCGCAGCCTCTTGCCCTCCTGCCCCAGCTGATCCTCCTCGTCCACCATCCTGACACGAAGGTGGGACAGATCGCTCGTGTTCAGGGTGGAGTCGGTGCTCAGCTGCCAGTCTCCAGAGTCCGGCTCTTCCTTTATCTGGATGTCTGCAATTAATGTGTACGTTAATGTCAAGACAAGCCGTGATAGAGTTCCCAAAAAGGCTGCACAGTGAGAGCTGCTTTATTACGGCGTGTGATTGACAGCATGGCAGCACATTTCACAAGTTAAACTCCATATTAAGCATGGTGATAAAATAATTAGTTGATTGGCAGAAAACGTATCAATAGCAATTTTGATAATTAATAAAACGTAGCCTGTGGACTTTCTGGCCCACATGAGTGGCAGAAAATGGATGGAAGGACTTTACTACAATCAAAAACTTCATCAGGATGTTTTGATCACTATAATTATATAAAACATAAAAACTGCTTTAAGGACACAGAAAATATAAATGAGTTAAATACAAAAGGAAAGTAAACCTGTTCAAACAGGTTCTCAATTAAATAACACCAAGCTTTTGTTGGATACAGTTTCTAAAATAATATATTAAATGTAAATTCAGAGACTTTTTCATCATTTTCAGAGCAGACACTGACTTGTAACAGCAGGGAAAGCTCAGAACAAACTTTGATTTATCTTTTTGTATTAGTGTAATAAATGCAGCAATTAAGTCAATTTTAAATATAAATGCAACAAAATAAGAATGAAGTATGTATTTATATTCGATGCTCGAGCGCAGTGACTTTGGCTTTAAATCCTCGCAGGTGTTGGGAGTTACTCCGGCTGGTCAGAGCTCTGCTCTGGTTAAAGGTGAGACGTGCTCTGTACTAATACAAAGAATAAAAGGTCTAAACTGTCTCATCCTGAAAGATGCAACCACCCTAACAGGAGAGTAATGAGCATGTCAATCCAACACCGTCTGTACACGCCCACACAGCTCTGAGAAGACGTCTAATCGGGCAACAAAGCGAACCGGGCTGCGTGGGCTGGTTATGTATCGTGACACTAAAAACAGCTACTGTACCTCCGGGGTTGTCTGGGTCTCCTTCATGTTGGGCCACTGAGTTGACCGTCACCGTCTGCAGGTTTGGGATTTGCCCCGTGCTGATGCTGACCGGACTGGAACCCAGCGACAGGGTCTGTACTGGAGCCAGCGTTATCTGCTGGGGTGGTGTCGTGGGCAACTGGAGGTTCTGCAGGTTCTGCACCCCTTGCACCTGAAAGGTCTGCCACTGTATCTGACCCGACGGGGTGACCGTCTGGGCTTGGATGATGAAGGTTCCCGGGTTGATCAGCTGCACATTTTGCAGGCCTTGCCCACCTGTCGCCACTGACTGGACCACCTGACCGTTGGTTGTCTGAATGGGCACCTGCTGCAGCTGAATGATGGGCTGAGTTGAGGACACCTGGACGCTCTGCTCCTGATTGTGATGGATGAAGCCCTCCTGGAGACCAGAACTCGAGTCAGCTTGCTCTGTGGCCACTGTTGATGTGTCTTGCGTCAGCAGACCTGATTCGTTTGCTGGAATGTGTAGCTGAGAGGAAGACGTTGGCACATATATCTCGGGATTTGCATTCGAGTCATTTACTTGTAGTGTCTGTGAGAGGTGATTATCTGTCTTCGCCAGACTCTCTGAGCCATCCACGTGATGACTCGCCATAATTAGCTGGCCATCAGCAGTGACCCCTGTTGCTATAGTCTGAGCACCAGACAGGCCGAGGGAGTCCAAGTCCACACTGTTAATAGGAACAAAAGTAATGTTCCCAGGCAAACCCACAGGCACATTAGTAACAACCTGACCCTGGTTGTTGAAGGTGGAGCTGCCGATAGAAACCCCCTGGATCTGCTGGACATTACCAGTCTGTGATATGAGGTTCTGGTTGTTATTAAGGATGTTTGCAGTTGATACACTGAGACTCTGGCTACCATCAGGTAAGATCTGAATCTGCCCCGTGGCATCCTGAGTCAGAGTCGCTGCCTCCACGCCGGACGTGGAGAAGCTCAGCTGTCCGTCTGCTGTCTGAATCTGAGGAATTACTTGGTACTGAATGTTAGGCACTGAGTTGGCGGAGGAAGCGTCCGTTCCCGACGTCACAAAGATTGGCTGACTCTGTAAGTTCTGGAGAGGAAGAACATACTGTCCATTTGATGTTAATATTCCTTGACTTTGGATGTGTATCATTCCAGACTCATCCTTTGCTGATGTGGGGGTTAACACCTCCCATTTATCAGTCCCAGTAAGGTGCGCAGACGGATCTGATGTCTGAGAAAGGAAATAATTGACCGATTAGGCATCTGTGGTTAATAAATTAGCTAAAGCAATGCAAAGCACTTATTTAGAAGTCTAGTTATAAGCTGCTTTGATTTGTACAATATTTTGAAGATAGCAATTCACACAATCACAACAAACATGCGGAGGCAGAGAGCATAGTTAAATTCTTTGAGTTGGTAGAAGCCGACAGAGAAAGACTTTCACATGTATGTTTCTGTTCTTAGTTACAGACGATCTAAAGTTGTGTTCTTGTCTATTGTACGGTCCCTTTGGTCCAGAACAAACCTTATTGCTGCTTGTATGTTTGTTCTGGTCTGTGAGGTTCACACTCATTCATTAAGAATCTGACAAATCAAGAGGCGTCACCCTGAAATCACAACTGACAGGTAACAGGTGACTTGTTGTCCTGCATCATTAGTACTAAACTGACTCGTGAAGGGAATGTTACGGGCTGCGCTTGAAGGTTTAAATCAGCCAAAATGAGCTAACGGGAAAACACAGCAGAGTTTGTACTGACTGTGTTAAACAGGTGTGAAACCTCACAGTTTTCTTATAAACTCTACTTTGTGATGTTATCACAGCTGTAATGATGTGTTAATTTGTTATAAATACAAATGTAACTGTTCCTGCAGCTGTTTTAAAGCGAAAACCTTGGAGTAGTGTTCATTGCTTTGTTTCTTTTGCAGCAGTGTTTTGGTCTGATTTTGATTCTTGATGGAAAGATTTGTCATATTTAGCAACAGTATGATTAAATACATTAATTCATTTGAAATGGAACCAAAACACAGCAGGCTTTTTAAACAGTGGTACACAACTACAACAGTTTTCTTTCTCCACACCAGAGCCTGAATATCATCCAAGCTGCAAATTTTGCTCCTTCTTAAATAAAATACAATTTAGCAACAAGAATATGGAACACACGCTGTTTTGTCATTTTCATTATAATTAAACCTTATCACCACTGAAACATAAACATTTATCAACGACAGCATACTGTCCAGAATGTGTTATATGCACATAAACTAACTCGCATCACAGTATCTGTCTTTAGAACATCTTATCAACAAAAACTTGGGATAACAAAATCCTGATTCAACACCAACTAAAAACATAAACACACTGATAGAAGAGTGTCATCGTGAAACTACGCTCTGACCTACATGAACTTATCTTGAACTCTCTGATGCACTTGTGCTTTAGGGTTGATGTGGTTGTTTTATCAGAGCGCATAAGAAGTTCAGCTTGAAGCATTAGTATGAGCTGCCAGCTGCGTAAACTACATCGAATATAGAAGGTCTTCTTACATGACCAGAAGGAAACGGATGTCTCACTAGTAGTTAAACTGGCTAAATAATTCCAGTTGTAGCGATGACATATCCTGCTGTCTAAATGCCAAAACGCAGTGCCTGCAATTCAACGTGAGCAAGTGCAACCTTAGCAACACTCCCACCACCAATTTCTGCTCCACTGTGATTTGAGGGCTTCAACTTCTGCTGTAGCAGAGGTGCCGACTTACCACATCAGCGGCAGCACCTCTGTCCACCTCTGACGACGGTGACCCAACCTTAGTGCAGGTGGTTGCTAGCAGGTCGAGGGGAGATGGCTGAGTGTCCTACCCAGAACGGGCGAGGTTTAAAAGGAAGAAAGTGGGTGGCCATTAGAAACTGGGCCACATAGAAATAGTGACTTTAAAGAGCTTGTTTGGAGGTGAAAAGGACATTTTAGTGTTTACTGTGTGTTGAGCCCCCCAGGCAGCACCTTGAGGTGATGTTTTGAATTCACAGTCTAATCACAGTTAATTGGTGACTTAATATTTTAGTTTTTCTGTGTTTCATTAGAGGTTAATTTGACAGTTAGCAGCTACAGTTACTTATTGTAAAATCTTGTTTATTTTAATGTATTGCTATTTCTTCATTATTTCTCCACTTATTTATTGTTATCACAGGCTGACCTGTAAGTCTGACTGATATTATATACTATATATAGACATCAGAGTAACTTAAAGCGATACTAACAAAGTGTTGCAGGTCATTTATTACTTTTATTAGAGTCATCGTTACATAGTTTGTCTACGAGAGAGCACTGACGAGTTATTATACAGCTGTGACTACATCAAGTGTTTATATTCACAATATTCTGGATGATTTTTGTTATATCAGATGTTTTTGAGCTCTTAAATATGAATTGATTATTGGCATCTGCATCAAAAAGTTAAATATTGGTGAGGTCTGCAGTGGTCACTGTGTTTGCTGTTTACAGCTTCACAAAGTCACAGAGCTCTCAGTGTTAAGATATTATTAGGAATATTTCCTGACTGAATCTTTTAGGCACATCATTTCACTCTCACAATTCAAGTCTGCACTTAAAACCCACCTGTTTAAAAATAGCTTTTTCCATCTGATTCAATTGCATTGTCCTATTTTAACCTGTTTTTAATGTTGTATTCTTGTAATTTGATTTACTTTTATGGTTCTTTTTGTTTGTTTCTGTTATTTGCTGTCTACTTTTATTTACTGTAAGGTGTCCTTGGGGTGACAGAAAGGCGCCTATGAAATAAAATGTATTATTATTATTTATTATTATCACTTCAATCCTAGCTGAGGAGGCGGGATTTGTGAGAGGAAGTGTTGCCTGAGAGGTTCAAATCAGGGTGCAATACCCCCCCTCCAAGTCTGAAACATGTGAACTTCAGTGAGCACCACTCAGCTACTGGAAAACGCAGTAACTACGTTATAATGAGAAATGATAATCCCCGAGGGGGAACATTTACCTGATTGCCCCGGCCCTCCTCCTGCTGCTGCAGGAAGCCGCTTTGACTGCTGTCCACGTCCAAGGCAGCCATATCCACTGGTTTCATGGGCTGTTCTGGGGCTGTGTATTAAAATAAAAACACACATAACTAACACAGGCTGGCTGAGAGTCGATGGGAACCAGTGGTAATTTCGTCAGACGAGACAAAATATGTTCGTCAATGAGCCTTGTTCCTTTGACTAAGACGAGATGATACAATGTTCTAGAAACACTGACGAAAAATGTGCCAATGTGCGTCTTTGTTGACGAATAAAAACGAGACGAAAATGTCATGCAAGAAATAAAAAACGTCCTTGTTTTCGTCTACTATATAAGAAAGAAAGCAGCATGCAGTCCTGCTGTCACGTGTTTGTGCCAGCACTTCTTTTACTGTAGCAACGTCACGGCCACACGTTTGATACCCTCGCACCTGTGGCTTGAAAACAAACAGCACGCAGGAGAAACGCGGCGTACGGACAGCGCAAATCATGCTTGGAAGGAAAAAGAGACTGGACGTGTGGTCCCATTTATATTATTTAGAATCACAATGCCTTGTTTAGCTTGTTCTACCTAAACGGCTCATTGACGAACATATTTCATCTCGTCTCGTCTGAAGAATTTAGTGATGGACTTTACTTTTCAATCGGCCTATTCTTGTTTTGGTTATTTATTAGAACATTTATATACAGTACATATGTTTTCACGCTGGTTTTCTACTGTAGGCCTCCATCTGGTGATGGATTTTTCTTTTGAATCGGTCTATTCTAGTGATTGTGATGTATTATTATTATTCAGAACATGTGTTATCCGTACAGTATTTGGTATACTGTGATCTTTTAAGTTTTTATTTCACTTCTGTCTGCTCAGCTATAAAATCAGCTGTAAGTGTCGTATTGTTTTTTTTGGGGTGTGTGTGTGTTGGTGTTTCTAATAAACATAAAAAATAAAATCAAGTACATATTATTAATGTTAATAATATGTACCTGTACCTTAGTACCTGTTTCCAACATCTGTACACTTACCTGTTTGTTTTTTTGTCTATTGTAAAAGGCTGACTGATACTTCTGTTGTTTGTTTTTGAAATTTAATTTGATTCAACTTCTGTAGTGTATATTACACTTTCCGCTGCTGTAACAAAGTGGATTTCCCCTGTTGTGGGATAAATAAAGTATAATCTAATTAAGTGTGTATGGAAACAACAGGACGAGACACTTAGCAAAGTTGCACTGAAGATGAATTCATACCAATTAATTCAATCAAGACAGTTAATTAATATGTTTAAACAAGTGAACTGGAATTAATAAACAAAACAAAATAAATATTCCTGAAATAAATAGAAATGTTTTGACTAAAACTGAACTAAAAAATGTGAGACTTTTATTCCACTAAAATATGACTACAACAAAAATGATTTACTAAAATGAACTTTGACTAAATTTAAAAATAAATAGGTGACAACATTAACACTGATGGGGACAGCCGATGCTAACGGGAGCTAAACAAACCAACGTCTTGTAACGTCAGTTGACGGGCTGGCGGTGAAATCACACCCACCGCCACCAGCCAACACATAAAATAATTAATTAAATTAATTAACAACAGCTGTGAGTGCCCAAAACAAACTACTTAGCTGAGCTAACGAGCGCAGCGTTAGCCGCCGCTGCTGCTGCTAACCTAGCCTGCGATGATTAGCACTATCACCATAAGCCATACACGTTAGCCTGCTAGCGAGCTAATTTAGCCCCAGCTCGTTAGTTTAACGAAGATATTACATACCAGTCATGGCGGGAAACGGAGAGTCCTGATGGTCACAAGCCACCGGACATGTTCAGCGCATTGAATTGATTGTACACGCGTGGAAATAGATGATAAGTGTCAGGATTATTTTGTATTTTTGATTGACGGGCGGTTGGTAACACAAAGGGTGGGGCCTCCTGTGTTGACTGGGAGTACTTGCGTCACACAACAGGGGAAGTCCCGCCCTCCTTTGTTTAAACGTGATTGGTTACTCGTTTTGCACGCCGTGTTCTGATTCGCCACTCGGCACGTCAATCATCCTTTGTTGGATTCTTTTCCTGTTTATTAATATTAAATAATAATAATACATTTTATTTCATAGGCGCCTTTCTGTCACCCCAAGGACAACTCACATAATAAAAGTAGACACAAATAATAAAAACAAACAAAAAGAACCATAAAGTAATCAAATACAAGAATAAACATTAAAAGAAAGGTTAAAATAGGACAATGCAATTGAATCAGATGGAAAAGGCGATTTTTTAAACAGGTGGGTTTTAAGTGCAGACTTGAATTGTGAGTGTGAAATGATGTGCCTAAAAGATTCAGTCAGGAAATATTCATAATAATATCTTAACACTGAGAGCTCTGTGACTTTGTGAAGAGCTGTAAACCAACAAACACAGTGACCACTGATCAATATTTGACTGTTTGATCAGATGCCAATATCAATTCATATTTAAGATTCAAAAAATCTGATATAAACAAAAATCAGCCAGATATTGCGAATATAAACACTCAATGTAGTCAAAGCTGTATAATAACTCGTCAGTGCTCTCTCGTAGACAAAACTATGTAACGATGACTCTAATAAAAGTATAAATGACCTTGCAAACACATCGTAGTATCGCTGTAAGTTACTCTAATGTCTATATATAGTATATAATATCAGTCAGACTTACAGGTCAGCCTGTGATAACAATAAATAAGTGAAAAAATAATGAAGAAAAATAGCAATATATTAAAATAAATAAGATTTTACAATAAGTAACTGTAGCTGCTAAAGTCAAATTAACCTCTAATGAAAAGTGCAGACTTGAATTGTGAGAGTGAGTTGATGTTCCTTATGATGAGGGGTAAAGACTTCCAGAGCTGGGGAGCAGAGCGGCTGAAAGCTCTGCTCCATGGTGGTGAGACGGGTGGAGGGGACAGTTAGGTGAATGGAGGAGGAAGACCTGAGGGAGCAGCAACATGGAGAAGATCCACGAGATATGGTGGTGTGAGGTTATGAATGGCTTTGAATGTGAGCAGAAGGATTTTGTAGTTTATGCAGGATTTGACCGGGAGCCAGTGGAACTGTTGCAAGACAGGAGTGATGTGGTGGATGGAAGGGGTTCTGGTGATGATGCGGGCAGCTGAATTCTGGACCAGGTGGAGCTTATGGAGAGATTTATGGGTGAGGCCAAGGAGGAGGGAGTTGCAGTAGTCCAGGCGGGAGCTGACTGAGATTATGAACCAGGATGGCAGTGGTATGAGGAGTAAGGGAGGGGACGGAAGCGTTTGATGTTGCGTAGGTGGAAATAGGCGGACCGGGTGATGTTGTTAATGCGACTGAAAAGAGTGTGTGCTGTTGAGGATGACACCCAGACTCTTAACCTGTGCTAACTTATTATGCATGTTCATTTTTTACAGTATGGTATTGGTGGCAGTGAGGATTGTAGTTACACTGTTCACCTTTAGTTACACTGTTGTTACCAGTGAGGCGGCTGGTTTTATAGCCCAGCTCAGGAGTCTTCAATCTTTTTCAGCTCAAGGACCCCTTGGATGAGAGACATTTTAAGCCTGGCTTATAATAACCTTCATATTTACTTTATTCACCTTTTATTTAACCTTATTAACCTATTTATATGCTGGGTTATTAGCCTGTATGTGTTTATGATTGATAAAACATTCAGGCATAATGGAATAATTTATAAACTGCTGAGTTTTTATGTCTTGATCACTCCCTGTTACTTTTATCTCTGGTGCTTATTTACTGTGCAGGTCTTATCTACTTTTACTGCAACTGTTCTTACGTTATGCTCAACCCTATAGGTCTTAATTTTTCTTATCATTTATTTCATTGTTGTAGTTTTATGCTTTTTACTTTTCTTCTAATCTCTAGTTTTTCATGCAACTGCTCTCTTACCTTAAGAACTGTTAGTTTATGTCTATTTCTGTTTTTACTCTGCTCTGTGAAGCACTCTGGGCTACAATTCTGTATGAAAGGTGCTATAGAAATAAATAAAGTTGAAGTTGAAGTTAAATAGTAATAGTTTTTGTCAAAAGTAGCTTTTTATTGCATATTCATGCTTGCAGTTTACTCATCTTTTTTTTTTTTTTTTTTAATTCTCAGAAATTATTTTGGTGAAAATTGTCAATTATTATGACAAAAATTGATGGACCCCCTGCAGTATACTACTGCGGACCCTGTTGGGGTCATGGACCCCTGGTTGAAGACCCCTGGCCTAGCTTGTAACAATGTTCAATATAGCAAGTAAAAGGCCACAATTCAAATTATTTGCCAAATACTGTACATGAAATTTGAACTCATCCTGGCTAAATGTGACACCCGTTCTGAGTCACATCTACCAGTCCATTCAATGTTTTGCTTAGTGACTTTTTTAATTGTTTATTTTACAGGAAATACGACTCTGATGGTCGCACAGGTCAACCTGCATAAACCTTTATATGCATCACTACTAATTACAAATTTACACAACATCCTGCAAATTGGACTCTGTTACAAACTTTCTATGACACTGTGGTAGCATCTGCAATCTTTACACAGTCAGAGAGAGACAGGAAAAGACTCAACACACTAGTCAAGAAGTCCAGCTCCATCCTGGACTACCCCCTAGACTCCATAGAGGAAGTGGGAGAGAGGAAGATGTTAGTTGACTGTGGAACAGCTCCTTCATTCCAACAGCTGTCAGACTCCAGCATGACTTCATGACTTTCTTCCATATATTTCTTATTTATGAGTATTTTTTTATCCATCTTGTGCATATAAGCCGCTGTGACAAGTGAATCTTATCTTATCTTGCATCCTATGTCTTTAAATTATCTGAAATTATCTTTATATCATCAGAAATTGTTGCACACAGCATCAGTCTGAAAATGCTTATGATGGAAGTATAAGTATAACTCGTGAACTTTTGCAGATGTTATATACATACATAAAAACACAAAACCAGATTTCCTGCACCAAATTCAACTTTTCTACTCACAAACTGACAATTCAGTACCGGTGCTCTCACATGCATCTCACTGTGCAGTGTTTATTAGGATCCCTTTTACAGCATGTAAGGTAACACAAGGCTTTAGAGTCATTGGCCTGCTGGGACTGAATGATAGAGGAATCAGCGAGTGAATCACTATTTTTAAGTTTACAAAACAGATAAATTTCCTCGCCCAAGGACACCTTACAGTAAATAAAAGTAGACAGCAAATAATAAAAACAAACAAAAAGAATCATAAAAGTAAATCAAATTACAAGAATAAAACATTAAAAACAGGTTAAAATAGGACAGTGCAATTGAATCAGATGGAAAAGGCGATTTTTAAACAGGTGGGTTTTAAGTGCAGACTTGAATTGTGAGTGTGAAATGAAGTGCCTAAAAGATTCAGTCAGGAAATATTCATAATAATATCTTAACACTGAGAGCTCTGTGACTTTGTGAAGCTGTAAACAGCAAACACAGTGACCACTGCATCAATATTTGACTGTTTGATGCAGATGCCAATAATCAGTTCATATTTAAGAGATCAAAAATATCTGATATAACAAAAATCAGCCAGACTATTGCGAATATAAACACTCAATGTAGTCAAAGCTGTATAATAACTCGTCAGTGCTCTCTCGTAGACAAACTATGTAACGATGACTCTAATAAAAGTAATAAATGACCTGCAACACATCGTTAGTATCGCTGTAAGTTACTCTCATGTCTATATATAGTATATAATATCAGTCAGACTTACAGGTCAGCCTGTGATAACAATAAATAAGTGAAAAAATAATGAAGAAAAATAGCAATATATTAAAATAAATAAGATTTTACAATAAGTAACTGTAGCTGCTAAAGTCAAATTAACCTCTAATGAAAAGTGCAGACTTGAATTGTGAGAGTGAGTTGATGTTCCTTATGACGAGGGGTAAAGACTTCCAGAGCTGAGGAGCAGAGCGGCTGAAAGCTCTGCTCCCCATGGTGGTAAGACGGGCGGAGGGGACAGTTAGGTGAATGGAGGAGGAAGATCTGAGGGAGCAGCAACATGGAGAAGATCCACGAGATATGGTGGTGTGAGGTTATAAATGGCTTTGAATGTGAGCAGAAGGATTTTGTAGTTTATTTAGTTTATTAGTTTATGCAGGATTTGACCAGGAGCCAGTGGAGCTGTTGCAGGACAGGAGTGATGTGGTGGATGGAAGGGGTTCTGGTGATGATGCGGGCAGCTGAATTCTGGACCAGGTGGAGCTTATGGAGAGATTTGTGGGTGAGGCCAAGGAGGAGGGAGTTGCAGTAGTCCAGGCGGGAGGTGACTGAGATTATGAACCAGGATGGCAGTGGTACGAGGAGTAAGGGAGGGGACGGAGGCGGTTGATGTTGCATAGGTAGAAATAGGCGGACGGGTGATGTTGTTGATGTGAGACTGAAAAGAGAGTGTGCTGTTGAGGATGACACCCAGACTCTTAACCTGTGCTAACTTATTATGCATGTTCAGTTTTTACAGTATGGTATTGGTGGCAGTGAGGATTGTAGTTACACTGTTCACCTTTAGTTACATTGTTGTTACCAGTGAGGCGGCTGGTTTTATAGGCCAGCTCAGGAGTCTTCAACCTTTTTCAGCTCATAATAACCTTCTTATAATAACCTTCATATTTACTTTATTCACCTTTTATTTCACTTTATTAACCTATTTATATGCTGGGTTATTAGCCTATATGTGTTTATGATTGATAAAACATTCAGGCATAATGAAATGATTTATAAACTGCTGAGTTTTTATGTCTTGATCACTCCCTGTTACTTTTATCTCTGGTGCTTATTTACTGTACATGTCTTATCTACTGTTTTTAAATTATGCTTTTTACCCTATAGGTCTTAATTTTTCTTATTATTTGTTTCATTGTTGTAGTTTTATGTTTTTTACTTTTCTTCTAATCTCTAGTTTTTCATGCAACTGCTCTCTTACCTTAAGAACTGTTGGTTTATGTCTGTTTCTGCTCTGTGAATCACTTTGGGCTACAGTTCTGTATGAAAGGTGCTACATAAATAAATAATGTTGAAGTTGAAGTTAAATAGTAGAGTAGCTTTAATGCTTGCAGTTTACTTATCTTTTTTTTTTTTTTTAATTCTCAGAAGTTATTTTGGTGAAAATTGTCAATTATTATGACAAAAATTGATGAACCCCCTGCAGTATATCTCTGTGGACCCCGTTGGGGTCATGGACCCCTGGTTGAAGACCCCTGGCCTAGCTTGTAACAATGTTCAATATAGCAAGTAAAAGGCCATTTAGATATAATGAGAGACAGACACAAATCAAATTATTTGCCAAATACATGAAATTTGAACTCATCCTGACTGAAGTCCAGGAGCAATGTGACACCCGTTCTGAGTCACATCCACCAGTCCATTCAGTATTTTGCTTAGTGTCTCTCTGATGGTCACCCAGGTCAACCTGCATAAACCTTTGCATCACCACTAATTATACATATTTACACAACCTACTGCAATTTGGACTCTGTTACAAACTTTCTATGACACTGTGGTAGCATCTGCAATCTTTACACAGTCAGAGAGAGACAGGAAAAGACTCAACACACTAGTCAAGAGGTCCAGCTCCACCCTGGACTACCCCCTAGACTCCATAGATGAAGTGGGAGAGAGGAAGATGTTAGTTCACTGTGGAACAGCTCCTTCATTCCAACAGCTGTCAGACTCCAGCAGGACCTCATGACTTTCTTCCATATATTTCTTATTTATGAGTAATTGTTTTATCCATCTTGTGCATATAAGCTGCTGTGACAAGTGAATCTTATCTTATCTTGCATCCTATGTCTTTAAAACACACAACTGAAAGTATCTTTATATCATCAGAAATTGTTGCACACAGCATCAGTCTGAAAATGCTTATGATGGAAGTATAAGTATAACTCGTGAACTTTTGCAGACACAAAACCAGATTTCCTGCACCAAATTCAACTTTTCTACTCACAAACTGACGATTCAGTACCGGTGCTCTCACATCCATCTCATTGTGCAGTGTTTATTAGGATCCCTTTTACAGCATGTAAGGTAACACAAGGCTTTAGAGTCATTGGCCTGCTGGGACTGAATGATAGAGGAATCAGTGAGTGAATCACTATTTTTAAGTTTACAAAACAGATAAATTTTAGCTATGGTGCTGAAATTCTGACTCTATGAAGAGTTTGACATGACTCGGTTCATCACTCGGTTTATACTCACGGGCTTTTGCAAACTAATAACAACACTTTCTAACTCGTGAATAAGAAAATGATCATCAGTTGAGTTTTAAAATGTTTTCTTTGTGTGTTGATTACTTGGGGCAGACAAAAAAACACATTCTGAGTTTGTACTTGACTGAGTTTTTTCCCTCCATCTGATTGTGCACAGCAGTACAACATTGTGAAAGTGCATTGAAATGAGACCCTGCATGCTATTGTACCTGCTCTGTGTCTGTGATGCTATCAGGAGCCCACTTCTGAGTATTATTTGTGGTGTGTCAGTTCCTCACAGTGCGCGACCGCAGTGAGGCTATTTCTCTCAACCTTCAATTCAAACTTGGCCCATTACAGCCAGACTACAAAAGCACTTTCCGTGCACTCAGGAGCTCACGGCAGTGAATGGTGGATATTTCCAATCACTCTGCTGTCAATCCAAGTGTCAGGTAAACACAGGCCAATGGAAACAGCTTTAGAAAAACCTTGCAGCTATGTCTGTCTTACTTCAGAAGTCCTTGGAAACGTATCAACAATTTCTACAAAGACCTCCAAGTTAACGGGAAAAGTCAAATATCCTAAAAGCAGCAGAAATGCAACACTCTGGTAGATGCAGTGCCTTACATGAGACACACAACTGCAGTGGTGTCTGCCTTCAGATATGTGAGTGTTGTTGTCTCCAACACGAGCTGCAAACAAAGGAAATGAGATTGTATTGACAGTTCTTGTATTCACCTCATGAGAGGAATCTGCGAAGTCTGTGGAGCAATTACACAGTGGGAGTTTGAGCACATCTATAAGGATTCAATGTGTGTGTGTGTGTAAATAGGGGGCACCAATGACCACTTTATTTTTGTGTATTTCCCCACAACAATACTAAAAGAAAGAGATTTTTTTTTTTAGTATTGTTGTGAGGAAATGTGATACAAATTCAATTGAATTCATGTTTGTTTTTGTTTTTTTTAACAAATCTTCTTGCAAAGGCCTCTTCTCGCTCGCTAGTGGGAGTGTGCACATTGTTGTTGTGTGGCACAGTGCAGAATTGTGAAGGGTAAGAGGAGTAACTGAGTGAGTCCACAATGCCTCTGAGTGTTTCCTATTAACATATTGACAGTTGTTTTCATGAAAGACCAGTCCAAAAGAGAGAGAGAGTGACCCCACGGAGAGAAACTGCCCTGCTGGAGGCACCTCGTGGGACACTGTAAATGGGACCTGAGAGAGAGAATTGAAACTGGTGCAGCATGGAGACGTGTGGATGGAATATCAAATATGTGTTATAGACATCTCTAAAGTGACGGAACGATGGGAACAATCACACTGTTCTTTGGTCTGAGGAACTGAGATTTAACTGTCAAAGGCAGTGGCATGAAAGATTTTTATAATATTTTCTTTTTACAGTCGAAGTTTAACATGATTTAAACATACAGCATATGGATGTAGTTCCCATATGCAACAATAAACAAAGACAACAAGGTAAAATCAAAGATATAAAGACAAACATATAGCTTTTATGTACAGGGAACAGGTATTAAAATATATATTTATGTACATAAAAACATACATTATTTGTATATAGAATATTTGTTTTGTTTGTTTGAGGTCAGATTAGTCATGTGCATCACAAAAAAGTACGAGTATGTATCAGTGCAAAAGAATAAATATATAATATAAATAAGTTTACCTATGTGGATGTGGATTATGTGTGTCTTAGACTTATTGTCCACATTATTAGGTACATCTTTACAATCCAGTACAACTGTTCTGCCAAGTCGATTTTCAATTGTTTATTTCTAAGACCACACATGTGTTTATTGTATGTTTTAGCATTTACGGTAAGTATTTTTCATAAGATGTTGGCAGAATGTCCATATTTGTGTTGGATGAATTCAGACTAAAGTCCCTGTTTACAGACAAATTGTTTCACTTTGCTCAGTTTGTGTTGAATGCCGACCAACAATGTAAGATGGCGCTTTATGATTCACGCGTTTAAAGGAACGGTCTGTGCCTCACTTGTTTTTTTAGTCATGTCTTATAGCTATTGTTTTGTTCATATTTATGTTCTGCATTGTTTGGCATGTGCTGTGTATTGCACGTTGTCCAAGTCCATGAGGGCTGGGCATCTTTAGTGCATGAAACTTGAAAAAAATGCAGCACAACATCACATCACCTCTATAATAAACATATAATTAAATGTACACTTTTCTGACAGTATCAACAAACTAAACATGCTGTATTAAGTTGCAATATATTTGACAGGCGTATTTTATAATGTGGCCCATGAATGTTTACATACAGACTATACAAGTGGCAGTAAAAAGGTGCTGTACATAGCCAGAGTCATGACGTCAGAGTTGTTCTCAGACATCACGTGACTGATTTAATTGTTCATGACTGTGACGGCATGGGAGAAGAAACATTTCTACTTAAATTATATTTTGCCGCATTTGTTTGTGATATAAAAACTTGCTAATCATCAAAAAGTCACTTTTGTAGTTCAAACACATGTAATAATTCCCACAGACGCAAATGAGAAACCTCATGATTTAAACACTTCTTTCTGAACCTCCTCTGAGCTGTTTATGGCATTCTTTTCACTGCACATTATACCAGCAATATTTTATCGCTCTGACAGAGAGAGCAATAAATCATAGTTGTATCATGATAGTGCAACGCGGATGAGAGGAAATTGTTGCATAAACTCTCATAAGTGAACATGAAGTGTTATTTTAGTCAAATCCTGATTCTATATTGATTTCCTGTTTGTTTTGCGTACAGTATATAGTGCATGTGTCAGACAGAGAAGTCACACAATAGCAATAATTACAACATGGCAACTCTTTTATTGTCCTCCAAAATAGAGATCATTTCCTCTCTGTAATGATATGATACAATACGTTTATAATAACCATTAAATTTACCAACACAATCCCTCGTGCATTGTAACTGCTCCAGAAAATGTCATGGTTATTTATATGTTTATTTGTTATAACTCATACATTCCTTTTTTTAAATTCTTCAAAGGTCTTTGGTGTGTATGTGATTTACTACAACAGGCCGTGGTCTGTTTTCTTGGGAGTGTGTTTTAAAGTGAGCTTTCCACTCTGTGCCCTCCTTGGTTTGATGCCAGTGTGGTTTGCCTCGGGGCAGAGTGGCACCGCTTGATTGATGGTGCTGACAGAACATTTGTACCAACAGAGAATCTGTCACATTTCCAGACTTGTTTTTATTTCTTTAGAGGTTCTACCAGCTAGACTGCTTTTACAGCCTACGTCACCCTAATAAAGTTTATGAACAACTTGTGGTTATGAATGCATGAATACTCTGAAATATGACCCACGGTGTCAGGACAGAAAAGACCTCAAATGAGTTGATAATTTATTAATTGTAGCTTCTCCTGTGACAGCAAAATTGTTAGCATCAAACCCAGAAACAGCCCGTTGGGGACAGAACAAGAGACTTTGTTATGGTGTTTTTGTTCCTATACAACATCTGCATGATTCTAAATAGCTTTATTACTCGCTCTGAAAAGATTTATTGTCACATTATGAAAAACAAAATACTCCACGACCCAGACCACTGGGAACAACGCGTCAGTGCCTGAGCCTCAAAACTACAGATGAATAATCTTCTATGTGGGGTTTAGGTTGGCCAACACCACCACCACTCAAAGAGGAATGCAAAAACAGTTTTGTCCCAAGCCCCCATTGTCCTCTCCAGAGGATTTGTATGGTTTCACTTAGAAAACAGTGAGCTGAAAACAGCCTGTTGTTGTATAGAACCCTGTATATGAAGGCTGGAAATATTGGTGGCAACAACTTCCTTCGTTCTGCTGCATGAAATGTCTTTTACTGATTAAAATCAGTGGTTAATGCTAAAGCTACCAAGCAAAGCTTAATGTTATTTTATACACATGTTGTCATCTGTCTTTCATTCCATCTAACCACAATAAACACTATCCTATATTTTGCCACTGATCTTAAACCTTAAAGACTGTAATCCACCTTATTTCCATGACAAACACTGTGCTTTGTAGTGCTAGCGTTGGCTCAGCTCCATAAAATGTCCTATCCAAAACTTGGATATGCAATGCTATCTCTGTAAAATGACCATTTTTATTCAATCTTTCTGTTCCCATCAAAAGGCCATTTTGTTCTCTGCAGTCTTAATGGTTACAAGATATTCAGCAAAGCACTGCTGATCTACAGCTCTTTGTTCGGACTCCCACGGAGAATACAATCTTACTTTGGAGCACTGCGGCCGCAGCCATACAATTCCATCAGCATAAACGCTTCACAAACACTTACACACAAAGTATAGGGGCGAGAAAAACACTACTTCAGACAAAAGGAATCGTTTTCTGGTTGTGCTCGTGGATTGTGTCAACCTCTATTTTCATACTATACAGAGTATCATAAAATGCAGACTTTTTGTGTGGTTTGAATATTTCTTTTATTTTGAAGGTGTGTATTTGTCCTCATTCTGGAATTGGAGAAAGAAACTGCAAACATAACAAAAAACACTACTTTTTTCGATATCTGAGGATTGTATTAACAGTAAAAGAGAGCTCTCGCATATTCATCAATCATAGATGAAATAAAAACTGTAAATGAAAGGTTAACTCAATCACTTTACAAATAATCCTTTAAACTGACCAGTTCTTTTGGCCAAAACACCTGCATCCTGCATATGCCCTTCTAAAATCAGCATCACTTAACAGATTTAATTATAATTGTCCCCTCTCTGCTACAGTCAATGTCAGCTGTGTCTTTTAATTCTCTAATCAGTGGTCGACAGAACCGCTATCACCATCACCATGCAGCTTCCCACTCAATACAGACATCCCAAAACACACACAGACTGGTTTTTGTCAAATGTTTTATTGAGTGTAGACATCTGGGCTACTGTAAAACATGCATTATCTGCTGAAGGGGGAGAGGAGCAGGTGGCATTGTCCCCGCTGTCAGCTGTGTCAGTGCTGGCACCCGTGATGGAGATTAATGAAGTATCTGGAGAGTAATATGCTCCTTCAAATGCTGCTACAATTTGGAGTGGGGGCCGATCCTGATCTTAAATAGCAAAGCTGTCAGAGTTTACTGAACCTGTGCTTTGGCACAGAGGGGGGATTTGATTCTACAGGACGGGGGAACAGAAAGTGAGAGTGTGGCGGTGGGTGTCAAGCCAAAAGGGAGACAAAAAAAAAGAAGAGGGGAGGGCAGGATGGGATGGGACGGGTGGGGTAACAAGCACAGTCAGTTATGTAAACAAACAGACTGTTCTGGTGTCACTTTTTCTTTGGCGCGTTTGGTGCGTTAAATTTGAAAAAGATGATGTCTCCATCCTCAACGATGTAGTTTCTTCCCTGTTGTCTGTATTTCCCTGCTGCCTGTAAGATAATTAAAACATAATGAATTCACATTAAAAATATAAACATAAAATAATGCATGATGTACAGATTATACAAGACTGTGACATAATTTAGCCATTCATTTATTATTATAATGGACAATGTAGTGCACATAATCACAGGATACATTGTAAATAATAATAATGGAAAATAAGAGTTCAGCATCAGTATCCAATTTATTTTCTCTCCTACGATAACTTTACTCTAATTGCAAATGTCATATTCTCTCTCTCTCACACACACAACCACACACAACCACACACACGCACACACACGCACACACACACACACACACACACACAACAACAACACACACACACACACACGCACACACACACACGTACACGCACGCACATACACACTTGCATCCATGTTTTGTTCGAGGGGTGCCTGAATTCCCACTGAGTGAATAATCCTCTCTTGTGCCCATTTCAGTTTCATGTGCACAGGCTCAAAATGTTAATAAGTCTTTGATTACAGCACTATCAAACTTCTCAGGGAAACAAAATAAGTTCTAACATTTCTTTTGTGTACAGTAAGTGTTTGTTCTCCTTCCCGGCAAACTCAAAATAATTGACTTGAAGTGCTAATACAGACAGGTTTATGCATTCTGGTTCTGCACATCGCACAATTAATTAGAAGAATCAATGTCCTTTTAAAGGCTCAGGAGACCATTTAATCCAAGCTCAATACCACCAGAAACACTGGATGGAGAGGGAGACAGGAAAAAAAAAAAAAATCAATGGCTATTTGTGATTCCTGAGTATGTATTAAACCAGACACGTCTAACTGGTTCATTTGCACTTGAAAGCAGCCATCTGGAGCAGCAAGCTTGGCTTAAGCAGATATGATTACTAATAATGTGATATCCCCGTACACTGGCCCTATTCAGACAGCCTATTCCCACAACTGGCATTAAATAGCATGGACCTTAATGCCACAGTCAGAGACGCTCCATGTTCTTATGAGGCCCAAAAAGGGATTAGTAAGAGAGCATGCAGTGAGGACCTGACACTCAGATCTCAACCCCGGATAACAATAGTGAAACTCCCCAGAGACCCGCACATTTCACACTCTGTTTGCAGCTTATGAAGGGTGTGGACAATACACTGCCGCTGCATTAAATACTTATTAAAAAGGGCTTGAATAGTAAAGAGATTTAAATGTTTTCATAGTGCTTCCTTTCCACACTGGTCCCCGCAGGTCCCTGTGTGTCAGCGTAATTACATTAGTTGAGTCTGTAAGTGGGCACATAGAGCTGATGGTGATGATAGAGGGACTGTAACAGCATGGCTTACAGCTGCGGCTCACAAATGTCACACATAGCAAGGTTAAAATCAAGTCTGCTTTAATTTAATTAACTGAGAATAAAATTTTAAAACATGTCTATATAGAAAATTATATTTTAAAAAAAGAACATCTTTGATATGGCATCCTACAGCGTTGATTAACTGATTATTAACTCTGTACCTTCAATTACTTAATTACAGTTTGCTGATAGGAAAGAAAATGCCAAACCCCAAAACACTTGTAGTGGGGAAAGAAAAAAAAAAGGTTTTTACTGCTGTTGGCTCCTGGTTATTGTCCTCTCACAAATTCACCACGAAATGGGTTATTACATTTGACAGGAGTGTGCACATGAACAACCTACACCCCAGTTAAAAAGGTCAAAACAAACACTGGCCATCTCAAAAATGAGATATGCAAGTCACATTTGCGCGCTACCCATCCATGAAACAGTCCTTATTTGAGGGATTTCACACTTTATTTAACTTGCCGCTTTATATCACTGTCACATGCCTACAGTGGCTTGGGGATTTGACAACAGAGAGCTCTGAGCTAACAGCGCACTCTATAGATCTGATAAATGCCTGGTGAGGTGAAGAAGTGCTACCTCTGAGCGAGTGTGCTGAGCCACGAGCAGGAGCTACCATCAGCCAGTTAAGACACATTGTGATAAAGATATGCACAGCTGGAGCAGAATGGCAGTGTTTAGAGCCAGAATCAGTTGGCTTGTCAGGAGTGGTGCTGGAGTGTGTGCAGTAATTTCTTCCCCTGAGTAAAGGTGAAGAGCAGTTTGCAGTAGGAGCTGTGTGGTGACTGTCAGCTCCACTGATCACAGGAGACTTCCCCTCATCCTCTGGCACCCTGACTGCTCACCTTGACAGCATTCTCGCTGCCTTCCTCTTTAAAATCCTGGAATTTCATTACTTCCGCCATAATGAAGCCCTTCTCAAAGTCTGTGTGGATCTTCCCCGCAGCCTGTGGAGCCTTAGTTCCTTTCTGTCACAGGGAAGGAAAAAGAGAGGACAAATGAATTGTTTTGGAGAAGATGGATTACAGCATGCGAGCGACATGGTGTTTGATAGGGTGATAGCGTGGTGAGCATCACTCTGGGGGTGTTTTCAGTCAGGGGTATTCTTGCCTCGGTCCTGATTTCTGGATAGCTTTCCACTCGGCTGTGCCCTGCTAGGGCAGCCTGGACACCGATAAGGACCCGGCACTGCTATCAATGCCTTCTGATTCCCATTCCGTGGTGGTATTGATTTCTGTCCAAGCAATCTTGCCTCATTGTGGGTCGCTGCTCGGCTCTCTGGTCATGACAGCAAGAAGACCCAGTGTTGCAGTGAGAGGCCATGGTGGTATAGACCTCACTGCAGTGGGCCTCCCTATTCTGGCACACACCAGAGTTTGGGTCATTTAAATTCATTTCAAGCCTTTCAGTGATATTTCACAGTGGTAGATGCAAGGCTGCTTTTTGAAGTATTTAAATTGACTTTGACATTAATGATTGTATCTTTAAAAAAAACATACACTTTAGATGCCAATTTGCAAAACACAAAATAACAATTTAATAGTTTTACAAATTCATTGTGCCTTGAATCCTATTTAAAACTCGAAGACACAACTGGTGACTGATGAAATGTGCAATTTATATGCGCTGAAATAATGCTGGGCGGAAATGACAAATGACCCAAATAAGTGACGTGGCTGCTGTGTATCATTATGACTCCTGCCTGTCGACCTGCTCGCTCTCTCTCTCTGCTCTGCAGCTCTGTGCTCAGAAACTGTTGAGCAGTTTTAATTATGTATATAATCAGGTTGGGGTCAACATATTTCATGCCAAAAGAATGATGCGTATTTAATGACTCTAATACATTACCATCTCTTTGCAATCTCATTGACGGAGTGCTTGTGAGTTTAACTACCATTAATCAGCATCAAGGTTTGTCTATCTGGAGAAAAATAGATTAGGGGAGGGATTTTTTTCATATGGAGCATTACAAGAGATCCACATTGTCCTAGTTAAGAGCTATGCAGAGCAGGCTGATAGATAATGGTCACCTCGAGGCTGCCTAATAAAGCATGTTAAAGGGCTTAGGAACACGACATTACTGAGTGTAGTTTTTACAATGCAAGATGTATTGGCTTAATATAGTTACTCACTGATGCTTACCTGACTAAATGCCCCTCACACATAATCAAGGTTGGCTGTAATCAGTTATGTCGAGGATGAGCGTGTTTTTGAGGATGCCTTTGAAGTGTTTCAGGACTTTTTTTGTAAATAGCAAGGACATCAGTCATGCTGAGACGAGTGTGTGCGTGTGTGTGTGTGTGTGTGTCTAAACCCGGTGATGTCATCTCACTAAAATGTAATGTAAAAAAAAAAAGAAGTGAGCTCACCTTCAGCCTCAGGCCTGTCTATCCGTGAAGCCATCATGAAAACATTTAGCAGTTCCTGTTTACAAACTTCTTGTTTGTTTCAAATCACCTGCAGCAATACATTCAATATTAATATTTAATAATGTATTAATTAGTCTATTTGATTTGAAGGTGGCTGTTCCTTGCGTAGAAGTTGGATATACAAGTACTGGATGCAGTCAGTGGAAAAAACATCTGGATAATTATGTTCTGCATAGAAATCAAATTTGCATTTTTGATTGATCAACATTGCAGTGTATATGTTGTGATGTCCTCTGTTCATATCTGACCAGGAAGGGTTGTTGCTTGTTATCCTCCATCCTTCGCCCTCATGTTTCACTTCTTTGTCAACTATCTAATAAAAGCAACACACTGAAATATCTTTTAAAAAAAAACAATATGGGTTACAGAGTCTGTATTTTGTTGTTATGAATTCTTGTATCATCAGTGCATATTGTAACTTTCAGGACACATCGGGCAGCATATCTGTTTACATTTTGACCTTCCAACACCACAAGACTGTGGATGTCCTCCTGTGAGGTAATTGGTTAAGCTGTAAATACAGTTTACAACATGTCATTGGGATTTATAGGAAAAACAGTTTCAAACATTTTCGACTCATGTGTTGTTTTTGTGAGAAATCTATGAATTTAGAGTTGAAGCTCAGCGGCGAGGTTCCTTTATATTATCTCGCTTCAGGAAAATGAATCCTTATTATGAAGCATGCTTGTTGTGGCGGTGAATTGTTAATTGTTAAGTTAAATTACAACAGCTAAGGTAAGAAAAAATATTGGACATGCTATAAAAGGAACATTGTGAGCATTTTACTGATAATGATTGATGATAAATGAATATTAGTTTAAGAAACGTTGTTTGGACTTTGACAGTTTCAGATTAAATTTTATAATTGTGCATTATTGTATATTGATTTAGCAAACAAAGAACACATATTCATACATCTGTAGATATTTTAAAACCTGATGTTTGTTATTAAAGTTCTTAGTTTTTGAAGAGAACAACAAGAAAATAGGCTGAGACCTTAAAAAGCTTTTTTTTTTACTTCTTTTGTCCAGTCAAAGATATACTGTATGATGCACAACAAAAACTCCTCGTGTACGACCTGTAAATTAAAAGAATTTTACAGCAGTATCTGCAGTGAAGGTCAAAATTGTGAATGTCCTTATTTCTCTTGAATAAACATAATTTATCGCAGCACATTCAACAAAGACACTGAACAAAGAGAACCAGGAGAGTTTCCTGATTATTTGTCATTAAAATGTGAAAATTGAAATAGCGCACCTTCAGGGGAACAAAACCTTAATGATCTGCTTGCGGACAAGTTCTCTGAATAGATGCCATTGTAGAAAATTGCAATGCTTTTTAAAAAATTGGTCATCCAAGTTATGTTTAAGGGACTGAAAGCAGTCTGCATTGTGACAGTTTGATTTAAAATTGCAGTCCCTTGAAATATCTGACGCGATGGAAGAATGGATATGATTAAGTATGACAGGATACAACCAAAATATTCAGTTTTCAAAGAAAGTTTTTAAAGTTGCTGTGTTTTGAAACCACCTACATATAAATGTGTAATATGTAACTCCTGAACATCTAAATATTTTATTATGTCTGTACTCAATCCTTCTATTTCTCATTTGCTCATGAAAAAAAGACAAAAACAAAAAACAAGAAAACACCAACATGCAAAGCCAACATCTGTATTGATGTAAATCCTGCGATCCCATTGCACAAAGCTCTTGGCGGCCCGGGCTCAGTAAACTGAGACACACAGGGAGGAGGAGCCCCCAGCAAGGCCCACAAACAGTCGAACGAAAAGCGACATCAATTTTGGCACAGACAACCTCCGTCACACAGATTAGGCAGGCACAATGCACAGGCTCCTTATCTCCAGCGGCAGGAGGAGGGCAGGCAGATCTGCACAGGATGGAAACATTCTCATGGACGTAATGGGCAAAATCAATTGTTGCCCTCCTCAATCAATGTAGCCCCCACTTTCACTGTTCAGCAGCTCACCAGTAATTGAAGTTATCCTTGGCCTGTAATGACTGGCTAAAGCACAACCATGACAAAGTTGAAAGTGTGTGATATCAGTGAGGGTGCCAGCAGGGTGGAACGTGGGACACTGTGTGTATTCGTTTGTGTGTGTGTGTGTGTCTCCGGTACACTCACACACACTCACATGTATGTGCACAGCAGGATAGCTGTCTCTTACCCGAATGGTCCATGCACGGACCTCATCTGGTCCAGCAGTGAAGAAGTACTCCAGCTGCAGGGCTGCGTAGCCGGTCTTGATGATCTTGCTCAGGGCACTGACGGAGAGAAATTTCAGTTTGAATCGAGGGGTCTGAACTGTTTAAGTATTATTTATTGCCACCGATGCCCAGACGAAGTTCACTTCAGTGGCAAGGCCCCATTCATTCCAATATAAACTCATTAAGTGAATAAGATGGGTCACTTCGTTTCACATAAGACATTCAACTCTCCAATGGTTTCTTTGATTAATTGCAAAGCTTGTAGACTCATTTAGCATTTTTAAGAATTCAATCCGATGCCTCGTTCTGCACCAAGAGGAGAAAAAAAAAATCTGCTGTCACAATTTTTCTCTCCATAGAGGTTTTCACATGAGAACAATAAACCCAAAATGCCCAAGTTATAATTATACCTACAGATGACAGATGACAGTTAAAAACTTAATTTAGAGGAAAACCCTTTGACTGAGTTGTTCAGTAAGAAGAGGGATCCTTTGCTTTATAATGGTAATTACTCTGCCATTTATTATTCTATCAGCACATGCAATTAAAGGAGTGCATGGAGGACACAGCTGATAATAAAGTGTGGGGAGACTGAATGCTAATTAACCTCTGCGTCTTGTGCTCCGTGCAGTACTTCTGTGTCTCCTCTTCACTCTTGTCCTGTAGCTTGTTCTCCAGGCCGCCGCTGAAGGGGATGACCAAGGCTCCGGGGTCATGACTGTCCACCCACTCTTTGATTTTCACCAACCTGGTAAAATCAGCAGCCACAAAACTAGTTAGAGGACTTGATTAACATGAGAGTATTTGTTATCTGGCGACACATGCATATTCATGAGAGCAGCTGAACGTATGAACAAATGAGTGTCTGCAGGTGACTGAACTCCAAAAGGTGGCCGTTTCTTTCAGAGCTTGACTTATGTTTCCATAAAAGTTTTCAGCTACAAATCTGTGTTGTGATTTGTTCTCATAGGACAAAGCAGAGATTCACAAAGATTTGACAGTAGTAATAATGTACCACACCATAAAAAATACTTCAGACTTTACCCTTTTAGTGTTTTTTTTATATTATTATTTATATCATGGTGTCATTACCAGCTTTGAATTAATATGTACGTAGCATTTTTGTGTTGGATAGTTTAATCCTCATAATTCCCCAAACCTTTTCAAGACAATTTTGTTCATAATTGAGGTATTTGTAAGAAAAACTGTATTTGAACTGTTTTAAAATCAGCTTGGGGCAGATCCTCAAATTATGAAACATGATTTTAGATTTCAAGTAAAATTTCAGATTAAAATGTTTGGCAAGATGACATCATGTTATCGGAGCTGACCACATCTTTGGAATGAAAAATAATCTGCAAAATTAATTTGATAAAACTACTCAATGCTCATGTACTTGTACCTTTGAATGTACTCAAGTACTGTAATTGAGTAAATGTTCTATTTTTCCCTATAACAGACAAACAGAGTTCATTTATCTTAACTAAACATTTACTCTAAAGCCAGGGAGAGGCAGGGAAATTAACTTTATTCGTACATTTCTTTGTCATTGTCTTCACCACCTGAGTTTTTTTTTTTTTTCTAGTCTTTATGTCTCTCAGTCCAGCAGGACACCTGACATTGCAGGACAAAGATATCCTCACACTTAATGGTAACTCTCAGTCAGAACAATATAAGGGGGTTAGGGCAATTATGAGATTAGCCCCACATGCTCTCAGGCTGGGATTGGACAGGTCTCAAAGAACAGCATCACACAAATCCATTTTCACACGGCGGCCCTGACAGAGCTTCTAGGCTGGATTGATTCTAAAGGGTCCCTGTCATTATCTGTAATCCTAGTTTCCTGTTTAAAGCCCATAAGAATCAAAGACTGGGAGGGACCCGACCACCTCAATACCACATCTATTCCAATAACAATGTCACCGCTTTATCACCTACAGCACCATATCGTTGCTCCCACCTAATGATTATCAATATACAATATATGACAGGGTAACGGGCGCAGGAAGAGCACAGTTTTGCTTTGATTGGATGTTTTTCCCAACAAGCTAGAATAACACTGCAGGGTAAATTTGAAATGCATCATATGCCAGTTTGTCTGTCTGTTCAGATGCACATCTATTAAGTGCCGTAACCTAATATTTCCCTTTCTGTTCGCACTAAGGATGCGGAGCTGATGTTTGACTGCCACTGCAATAAGGTAGTCGCCAATGTCTCACCAATAAAGGACAGAAAAATAAACACATTTAGCCAAAGCCAAAAAACCTGAAAACACAGGAGATGGCAGGCGCTCCAAGAGGGGAAAAAATCCAATCTGAGATAATAACAGCTGTAGTTTGTCACTTTTAGCAGCACAGCTGTCTATTTGGTGGCACGTTATTTGCATTCCTCAGGTATTGCGTACTCTACAGGCGGCTGAATAATGATTCACAAATCACTCTCTCCACACCAGTCAAGGGCTGTGATCCTTTGAATAGACCATTGTACCTGAGACTGTAATTGGTGAAGACTTGACAGAGCAGAGCCAAGCCAGCCAAGTAACAAAGAGGCTCTTGGTAGAAGGCTGAGGGATGATTTTAATAATGTGAAGCCGAGACGGAGAACGTGAGCTGCAAATGAGCGCGGGGGTCTCTGGGTCCTTGCACCGAGTGACACAGGACCAGACAAACACCTTGCCACAGGAACATGAAACACCCCCTTCCCTCAACTCCAGAAACAAAGCACTGTCAATTAAGAGCTTTGATGCTCCGTCAACATGACTCCCAAAACCAATTCTGTCAACTTTACCGCTGTCTACCGGTGCCACTTTGCAATTTGTATTTATGCCACTTCCAATTATTTGTGTGAAATTTTATGTGGATGGGTAAATTGGGGGAGAATATTTATGTAAAACATGCTGCAGATTTTTTTTATTTATTTATTTTTAGTCTTTCAGTCATTCATGAAATTCTAAATTATTCATGCAAACATAAGAATCATGTTTTCTGTACATCAGTGAGTGTTTACAGTGAAGTCTGCTCTCTTTCTATGACGTAAGACTTTTTTTTAAAAAAGGTCCTTTCTGCTCATCATCGACATCTTTGAGAAAATATTGCACATGGGTTTGTTAACTTCCATAATTGGAAATAATACATAAAATATTTGTTCATCTTCAAAAAGGGTTTGCAAGTCACACACACACACACACACAATCCAGTGAGAAAGAGTGTGTGTGTGTGTCTATGTCTTGTCAGTCTCCCATTATGTCCCAGCACTGAGTGCCATCTCTCACTGCTCAGTTAATAGAAAGATTCAGCACTTTCTGGTCTTGATATCCCTCTCTGAACAAATGATGCCTGAAATTTTTATTCTTTTTATAATGGAATTCCAATGGCCTTTGCTGCAAATCAAGTGGAAATTTTTGCATATCAAGTGGGAAAAATTAAATGTTAACCACGTTTTAATGTGATTAAGGGTGACAGGGACATTATTTCTGCTAATCATTCACCAGCTTGAAGGCTCAAACAAAGCTAAAGAACAAGCCATGTTTGTGCTTTCCCTGCTGCTCTCCAGTTCAAGGAGGAAAACGTGTATCCTATACGCGCTCTTATCAAACTTTTACAAATCTAAAACATGATATGAATTCATTTTAGTTCTTTTCTTTATGCAAACTGATCAATTTATCTCACAGATCCAGAGAAACGTGCCCTGTTGTCTGTTCGCAGATTTAGATTTGATGCCTGTTTGTATTTACAATACATCCAATTTAAAGCACAATATATTGTGAAATCGCAAAAACAATTGGAGCTTCCACAACAGACTGCCTCTGAAAGGAGATGTCCCACAGGGGGCCACCCTCTGGGGCTAGTCTATTTGTCTTTTTGTGTGGGAATCCTGAGGGGGGGATAATTCCTGTGTTTCCGCATGCCTAGGGCTTCCCTGGGCTTTGTCAGAGCTTTGATCTGCTTAAATGGCTCAGGAGGGAAAAACAATGGGAGTTTCTAAAGTACAGAGGCAGCTACCTGAGACAATGACCTGGGCCTGTGTCTGACATACATTCATACAGGTTGGCTTTATTAGGAGCGCTTAGCCAGTTAAGCCTCTAAAAGGTGTGTCATC
This sequence comes from Larimichthys crocea, assembly GCF_000972845.2. Classification (NCBI taxonomy): domain Eukaryota; kingdom Metazoa; phylum Chordata; class Actinopteri; family Sciaenidae; genus Larimichthys; species Larimichthys crocea. The sequence continues at coordinate 14,794,265 of NC_040028.1, forward strand.
ACCTTCAGTTTGAGTGCTTTCTTTCAGATGCAATTGAATGCTGACAGACCTGAGAGTAATCCACTACCTGCATCCACCGCAGCTTCGTCACTGACACACCTACAGGTGGAGGGCAAAGCATCCGAACGTGGGTATAACCAGCCGTATGCATTACCGACTTGCATGCCAGCCAAAGGCTCATCAAGTAATAAACCGAGGGTCCGCTGCGTTTTGCTGGTCCCAGGTTGCGTTGACAAGCATCCTAAGGGGTTAGGATGCTGCGGCACATAGTGTCTACTAAACCCCCCCCATCCTCCTCTTCCTTCCTCTGTGAAGGGAGACAGAAATGAGAGGTATGAGCTCATGGTGGCTTTTCTGAGGCTGGGAAGTCGGGGGGCTCTGTGGGAAGCTTTTCATCCTCCCAGTGGTGAGCTCCTGAGCAACTAGAGTGCAGACGCTCTCTGCTCCCTGTGGCCATGGCCGGATGGAAAGGCATTACCCATCAGTCTCAGAGGAAGGAGATCTGACACACACGCACACATGCACACACTATCGCCAATATTGTCAACTTCTTTCAGCCTTCAAAGCAATCACGGGCTGGAGGAAACAGAACCCAGCACAGGCACAATGGGAGCAGCTTTAATTAAGAGCATCATCTCACATCATACCTCGAGGGTGTGCTGGTAACAAGCTTTTTTTTTTTTTTTTGAACAACTTTCTTTTCTGTGATAACTGCACCCATTAAATTTTTAAAAGACAAATCTTGCGACTTTAAATGTTTGCACATGATAGATAAAACCCCCTAACAAACGTCTTTCTAATGGATGTTGAGGACACATTATCAAAGCTATGTCCTTGTTTAAGGCTATTTGAGAGGGGGGGAAGCATGGAGGGGGGTGAAAGAAGAGAAAAAAAAAAGAAAGAAAAGAAAGGCAAACATCAGAAATTCAAACAGTAACCCAGAGGAGTACATTCTACATCACCCAAAATAATTCTCTATATGGGGTATCCATGCTGTCATTCACGGCAGTTGACTGGGCGAGAGAAAATAAGGGGGCTGGGGGTAGAGTGGGGGGAGTCATCAAGATGTGACAATTGTGACAAGAGCAGGCAAAGTGTAGCGCCGAAGAACACCACACGGATTTCTCCATCTCTTCTTTTTTTCCAGGATGACAGCTTAATGTCTACCACATGCAATATTTATTCTCATCGTGTGTCAGACTGTCTAGCTGTCCTAGGGAGTACAAAGAATGCCACTTATTAGAATAAAAGCAGAAGGAAGGTAATCAAGGACATATGTAACATCAGCCAATCATGCCCCCTTTCCAATCCGGCATCTTTTTTTTTTTTTCTTCTTCTCCCTCTCCCCCCATTCATAACAGTTCAACAATAATCCTGATAATAAGCGTTCAGGAGCCGTATGTGGCAACACTAAATTCATTTATTTGTCTCATTAGAGCTGCCGAGGCTGCAGGCTACTCACTGTGGCATGTGTGTTCGGTCTTAACCTTATCACAAACATAATAAAAAGCACAGCTCAACAAAGCCAAAGCTATCAAAATGTATCATTAGACGGTCTTGAAACTTGCAGACATTTATTTTTTTTTATGTCCGCGATGCCAAACTACAGGATTTACAGGGGGAACGATTCCCAGGGTGCCTTCGGAAGAAAGCAAGCAAGCACGTTGTGCTGCTTCAGAGGTGTCTACATACATTATGAACTGTGGGAGACTCACTCAGCATTAACGTCCTTGGGTTTTGGGCCAGATAAATGAGGGAGAAGTGACAGTCTGTATTGGATTTTGGAGAGCAAACTGAATCCTCATAAGGTCATTAAAGAACAAACGAGAAGAGAAAAAGTCTCAAGTTTAGGGTCTGTCTCATTAGTTACAACAACAGCACTGCGTCTTCACCACCCGGACACAACAAAGACAACAGGGTGACATGTGACATGTCCTTTCATTACCTGCACTAGGGACAGTCAATAACCAGGCAAACTGGAACGACAGGACTTTATTAGCACCATCTGTTTCAGTTTTACTACACAGCCTCTCCTGTTGTTTTCTCTCATTGAGAGCTAGCTAAAGGCATCCATTAGGACTGACTGTGGGCAGTAGGGTACACATCTTACCATGGGAAAGTGTTTCTCAGGATCCCACACTGCACAAGGAGAGAGTGGACGACTGTGCACAAAATAAAAGGAGCAAGTGCTCGTATATCTTCCTCATGGCTTTGAAAAGTGAACTCCAACTCCCCAGATAGTAGTTCCTAAAAACTTGGATGGAGCCAGTGGTTTTGCACTCAATAAAGTTTCAGTTGTGTTTATGGGAATTATGGTTTGGAGTAGCTGAAGTGGGCTGTAGTGACTGCTTTCATGGAGTGGCTTTCAGTGAATCATAATAGTCATCCCCCCCTCCGTCTCAACTCAGTTTTTCTTCTGTCTCTAAATCTTGACGGGTACTCGGAAATTGTTGGCTGTTTGTCAAAATGATCACACCAAAAGAAAATGCATGTTTAACTTATTACTGGGATTCTTCAAAAGCAACAAATAATGCATACAAGAAAATACAAGTCCATTAACCATGAGATCTGTTTGGAGAAGGAAAACAGGTACAAGCTCTGTAAGAGAGAAGATCCTCAACTGACAACTGCTGCAACTCCTGTCAGGGCTTCCTTCACTTTATTCGTCAAAGCTCCTCCTACAGGCCGACTCCAGTATCAGACACAGAAAATTTGTTTTCCTTTCTGCTCCTTCTTAAACTGTGGTTGGATTTCTTTCTTTTAACGTGGCACGAAAGCTGCCATCACCTAATGTTTTCAGTGCACTGGTCTCTACGGGGAATATTAAGCGGACTTCATTCCATATTTTTTCTTGACTTCATTTGTGGCCCTCAGCCCTGAGCCCATTCGTTTCTACTGAAGACATCAATTTAACTTTTTCTTTTGATCAATTAAAAACAGCTGAAAGATATAAAGTTCAGTTTAATAAAAAAAAAAGTGTATTTGTTTGGGACTATTTTCAGCTTTTCATATACGGACTGAATTCACATTTTGTCTGCTAGTGACTATTTACAGCAGCAGGATGGGTTATGTGGGTCTGAGTCTAAATAAACTACAGTGTCCATGTTTGTTATAATACAAAAACATGTCACCCAGTGCGAGAATATATGTGTTTATGTGTTTTTAATAGTTGCTGGACGGCAATGGATAGAGATGTGTCAGAGAGGACTAAGATATATAAGTCTTTGGCAACACAAGTTTTAAAGTAGAATCATTGTCGTCTTTTTATGAGATTTGTTGACAATAGGAAAAATATGAAATGTCTCCAGTCTTATTGTTTAACTCATAATGAGTAAAGCAGATAGAAGTTGACATCTTAACATGAAACAAGGCCTTTTGCTTGAGATCAAACCGGACAAGGACTTGTTGAAAACAAGTCTTCTGAAGTGTTGAGACTCACTGAAGCCGTCGTTCTTTTCAAAATCATAATTACATCATAGCACAAGCATGGCGTGTGATTTTCTGAATCACACCATGCCAGACAAATATGGAGGTAATTAATTATGAAAACTGAATTTATGCCTTTGTGGCGGGAACAAAAAAAGGAGGAGAGCAGCTGTGTGACTGTTTCAGCAGTGTTTGTTCAGACAAACATAAAGCATGAAGAACACAAAGACTGAGGTAACTAATGTAACATGCATTAGGAGCAAATAACGTTCAATGAGATTAAATAAGTCTATAAGTGTAATAATGAGACTGACGAAACTCTTTAATCTATACAGACTAAAGAGAGAAGTGCACATGCCTTGCATATAGGGAAATACACACACACACATACATACAGTTAATAAAAGCTCCAAGCCCTGGTGCAGTGCTTACACTCACCAGGAAAGCCCACACTGCAGAGGCACTCACAGACAGGTCACGCTTGCTAGTTTCCTTAAAGGTCAACTCATCCACTTAAGAGGCACCAATTTACTTTAATGCACATTGTCCAAAAGAAGAAAAAAAAAATAGAAAAAGACATGAAAAGTAAGAAAAACATCACAGCATATTTGGAGTATTCTCCACTGTGTCTCTTAGCGTCACAAAATGTGACTGCTCCTCCGAGTTCTCTGCTCTTAGGATTAAATAAATATCTGATCAGACCTATTAAAAGGAATAAAGGCTGATAAAGATGGCGTGGCCACGAGCTTGTAAAATAAACAATAACTTAACCGACAAGTGAAAACACACTAACACTGGGCAGGCTGCAGCCCCCACATCAACAGTGCTCTAATGACCCTCTCTAACACACAAACTACGGTATGCGGCACACAGAAAAAGTCTTCCAGCCAGCTCACTGACGCCGAGGGAAGAGGAGAAAGCCTCTTGATAGACTCTTGTAGATGCCATTCCCTATCACGCAATGCCTCTCAGTCATAAACACATGACAAATGCGGCCTTAATCATTTTTTACGAGCGGGGATGTGCAGGGGGCAGTGCATGGTTAGAGGGGAGAGGGGAGCGGTGAGCAGCAGGCGGCCCCCTCTGCACAGAGGAGAGGGCTGTGTGGTAAAGTCTCCTCTGGAACATCACTCGGCCAGCGATCCTTTGATCTCCACACCGCAATTACGCCAGCATCCAAATGAGCATGGAGTCGCCTCTGAAACAGACTTCAAACATGCACATGTACGCATTCTCATACACGTACACATACACTGTATAGGATTGGAGCCATGTGCTCCTCTCAACAGTAAATGATGTACTGTCTCCAGCAGAGAACCTGGGGATGAAAGGAGGCCTTGCTCCTCGTCTGATCCCTCCATTAATGATGGCTTGCTAAAGCTAATACTGTGTATTCTTGTCTAAACAAGGGCAGTTTGGTATGTGGTTCCCATACTCCAAACAGGATGATCTCGGTTAACAATGGACTGTTTTTCAGGAGGCTCAAAAAGTGTGATGAAACTACTTGCTGCTGCGATTGAGCGTCTGCAATAATGAAATCGATTAACTTGCATACGTCAAACTCATAAAATGCTCCTAAAATTAAAAACATTACCCTAAAGCCTGAGTGGCACCATGTGCCGAACAAAAACAGCTCAATATAAAATGTAAAAAACGCGAGGAGCTGAACCTGTGAAATGGCTTGAAAGGGCGTCCTGAGAGACACAGATAGGATTGGCTTATTTGCCTCATTCTGGGATTCGCCTTCTTTTCCTCCACACATTAAAGCTGAGATTGCAATTTGTCTAGCTGTTTGCTTTGAATAGTCCTTAACCGTATCATCATCTCAACTGTGCTGGTGGAAAAACACGGGGGCATGGCGACAGCCAAATGGCAGTCTGGCGTCTCTGCTGCAGACTAGCTGCCATTAGGGCTGAGAGCAGCATTTATTGTACAATTAGGGCCAGCTAGATCTACCTGTAATCATCTCCATACAGGTGTGAGCTGCTCTCTGGACAAGGGAAGTGACTCATCACTTGTCAAACATCAACACTTTGATGTCGGCATTGTTCATCGCAGGGCCCTCAGGATACCTGAGCACTACTGTTTGCCTGTTTAAAACGCTCAAAGATTTATTGCATTTCACACAGTTAAAAAAAACACACACACACACGCAACAAGAGAAAAAAAAACAAAAAACCCTCTCTTCCTACTGATGACGGATGTTCCACATGCCATGAATCATTTGATTTATGAGTTCTCTTCTCCCTCCCCTCTGTCTGACAGTCATACTTTCGTGTCAGGAACATTTTAACAAACAAGTCATAGGTAAACAACTTCCCTTGTAATACAATGCTGCCAAGCAAAGCGCTAAAACAAATTTTGTAAGAACTGACACCGCAAGCCTAGAGGGCAATTGGAAAAGTGCGATAACAATCCACAAGTTGGTGTTATTGACAAAACGGCTGTAGTGTGGAAAAGTAGCCCTTTCAGATATAATGGATGTCTAACACCAGCCTTCAAGATCTGCTCTCACTGTGGCCAGATGACAACATTACTATAAAAAGTGTTGTTCTTTTTTTTTTTTTTGACAGAGCAGAGGATCACAGAGCTCAAAACACGGCAAAGAAGTTTATTTAGAGCGTTAAAGGTCATCCTCGGGATAGTTCGCATTATGAATAGTGTTGCACCTGCGGTTCTCTGTATGTTAGCACACATTTTCCCTCAACTCACTGCATCTCAAGAGAGCCCCAGTCGTCGCTGCGATCTGTGAGAAAAGTGACGCTTGTAAAGCAACAACATGTGAGGATAAAAACAAATATTTGGAGCAAAATAACTTAAAATATTCTAATATCCTTCTGAGTTATTGGCTCTCACAAGATGATATTAATTACTTGTTTGGCCCTGGATGTACATATGTTTGTTTACTTGGGATTTACAGCCTTCGCTCTCTTTCATATCATATGGAAATGACACATTTTAATGGAAAATGGGGACCATATGCTAGTATGTGTTTAATGAAGTGCAGAGTCTGGGGTCTGGTTGGGATTTGGAAAGCTGGATGTTGTGTTCGAGCTTACTTAGTGCCTCCTCCGGGCAGATCCTCTCACAAAGATATGACCGTTTCTGTCAGCAGGAGACCACAGTCAGTCGATCAGCGAGGCTAACTCACACACACTCTTCACACCCCGGCACATGCTCAGGCAGACGCATGCACGCAGACTTTTTTTTTTTTTATAGCTGAAATGCAGATTCAATCAAAGTTAGTAGAAATCAATGTAACTCCGCACATAAGTAGAAGGAAAGCTCTTTGGTGGTGATTAATAAGTGCAATGAGACGACTCGCCGCCTTCCCTCCAAGCACTTACCATTTGTTCTTTCTCCTGATGTAGTCTTTCTCAGAGAGGTTAATGAGGTAAATCATCGGTTTGGATGTCAAAAACAAGTATTTGTTCAACACTTCGATCTGTGACAAAGATACACAAGGCAAGTACTGAGAATCCAAACTTTTCCAAAGTAGCCTTTGAGGACAGTACAGACAGAGATAAGTGAAGCCAAATCAAATTAGGGTCTGGTGTATAGGCACTGTGGGGTGCGACTATAAAGCCTCAAAATCAAAATCAGCACGGCCAGATGTCATTAGCTCGTACAAAAGTAACGTCAAAATACAACCAACAAAAGGCTGTGCATAATATTAACTCGTGATTTGCACAAAAGACATGTTGCTCGAAAAACAAAAACAAAACAAAAGCAGTTGTACTCTTAGGTCAGATAAAAAAAGATTAGCAGGATAAATCACATGAATAAACTCAGACTGTAACATCAAAGGCTTACCTCCTTGTCGTTCCAATCGTGATAGTAACGGACGTGTTTCTTTTCATCCAGTACCCAGCTCTTGATTTTGCACATAACGTCCTGTTTGGGGTTAAAAGAGAATGAACAAGAAGCCATTAAAGGAGATGAAAAAGAATATAAACCCAGCAGGGTATGGGGTAATTATTTCCTAAATGCATGGCATCCTGATGCCAAAATGAACAATGGCTGTGCTCGCATTCAAGCAGGAGTGGCCTGGCTTTGACAGGGATGGCATGCACAAGACCCCCTTCCCTCCTTTAAATCATGACAAAATGCCTTCTGGGGTGTCTCTCGCTTGGAGCCGCAGTTTTGAACATCAATATTCCATCGGGACTGTTTAATGAAAAGGATAGATAGAGCAGACAAAATTGGAAAGAGCAGGGAACTAATTGGAAGTTGGTTAGTTAGGTGTAAATTATTGGTCCTTCCTCAGGCACTTTGCAGAATGTAGTCATACTGAATGAGCACTAGTGAGGTATAGAACTAATTATTCACCGTTTCTTCTGGAGAAAATATTGAGCATTTCCAGCTATGTATGCCACATTCATTACTGAGGTACTTGTGGGTTGAGACCACAGGCAAGACTGGGTCTTGACAGGATCTGGAAGCGGAAAAGGGTGGGAAAATGGGAGGGAGGTAGTTATAAAATTTGTAATAAAGAAATTGAGCCTATTATTGTTGATCCAGCCCCACAGAAATTAGCGGAACACATTCTTTTTGTTCCTGTCAACTTGACCTCCCCCTTCATATAAAAACTCCTCCACCCCCTGCAACACTCCCCCTACCTCCTTTTCCCTCCCCAAACCCTTGCAGCACTTCACAATCATACTCCCTTTTGAAAGAACTGAGGAAAAAATCCTGCCAGAGCCTCAATTACACAATGGCAGAAAAAGCTCCACACACTGACCCCCAGCCAGCTGCATTCACTCTCTGCACATCTCTCTCCACAGGAATTCTAAAGGCCTTTTAGTCAGGCAGCCAGAGTGCAGCCAGCGGGAGAGAGCGCAGGAAGAGCTGCATACACTCCGCCCGCGCCGTCCCAAGTCTTCACAGAGAGATTAATCATCTGTGAAATGGAAACAGCAAACGGCCAGTGACACAGGCTGAACCCGCTCCAGGTTTCCCTCATCAGCTCGCAGCCGCCGTGCAGTGCTCCTCTAACAGGCAGGTGTTAATAAAAGGCATATAGGTCCCACAAGGGTCAAACACATATGCCTGCCACCATGAAGCTCCGCTGGTGGGCCGGCTTCTTATTATTGTTTTTTAGGGATAGGGATTTCGAGGATTCACACAGACAAAAGCAATGAAACATTGTTCTTGTAAACACAGCACCGGCAAAATGGATTTAAATTTGTCCAACAATGCATACATATGAGCCCTGTGCTGCTTCTGCATGTGCATAAATTTAGCTTGAACTCAACAATGAAATATTACGGTGACGTGACAGCATTTTAAAACATAATATGACATCTAATAATAAATTCCAAATTTGCTTGTTTTTTTTTGTCTCTCCTGCAAAATCTCATTTTCTTAAACAGCATATCTTCGGCAAATGAAAACTCAAAACAATAATATGGTCAGTTTTTTTTTTCTTCCATCAATTTTGCCTTCCTACCTGTCAGATAAAACAGCATTCCTCTCTCTGACAGATATCCTTTTTTAGTTTACAATATTAGTCTTTCCCGATGTCTTTCAGCAGGAATTATACTGAACGAAGCCCTTATGTTTCATTTGTTTCTGCAAATATTCAGCATTATTTTTTAAGGACTGCATGTGCAAAGTATCACACTTTATGACTATACACATATATACACAGTTCTCCTAAAGTTATGTGGTAAGGCATGATTTGCATAGTAGTAACAATGTACAGGAAATTAATTAATTTCTCATCAAGCATATTTTGAGTTTTTGTGACAGAAATTTGTGGTTTTGTCATAATTACTCCAGTACTTCACATAATTCTAACATTTTTTTCCACATAGTAAATCACTAGTTTGTCTTATTTCACTTCTAGAACATATAAAAAAAAATGTGAGAAACTGTGTGAGATACACAAATATTTATGACGCAGCTTATTGTAAACTGCTCGTGTCCACAAAAAACAACTCTATAAGTGTGAATGGTGCAATATAAAGGTGATAACAACCAGATTTCTAGACCCTAAAATAAGTTGCCATCAAAATAATTCTTAAAATCTCCAACAAGCAGGATAAAAGCAGTTCTTGCTCATGAAATTTCAGGCCAGACCTGTAGAGCATATTGGAAACAACAATGGAAATTAGATCTTATTTCAAAGGTCTTACAAATCACTCAGTTAAGAGGAAAATCTAAGGAAGTAATCACTATCTTAAGAGTTTCCACAGAATTTTCATTTTTATTTCATTGCATACTGCGGCTCTGCAAAAGAAAGTACAAACCATATTGTTCCTTTTCAGTTGTATATTTTTAGATGTAAACTCGATGCACACGCGCTCTGCATATAGATGCTGACATAAACATGTGTATATGTGTCTGTGCACAGCTGAGTGTGTCAAACGCCAGGCTCAGCCTGTGAGACAATCACACAATCCCTCCCATCTAAAAGCTTGGTGCAGCCTTTGATAAGCACCATTCTTTGCCATATAAAGAGGTCTTCTATAGATTTCACTTGCCGACGTGTGCACAACCTTTGACAAGTAATGTATCATTTTTATTCATTGCCTAAAATTGATAGCAATTATGTGCGTAAGCGGCCACCTGCCTAGCCTGAATGGCTCCTGTCTGTGGGGCTACCGGGGTGTGGGGAAGTGCTGTTGGCTGCAAAGGGAAGAGATGGGGGGGGGGGTTTAGTCTGAGGGGAACCAACCAAACACAGGGCCTCTGCAGCAGGTGAAAAAGCCCCTCTCGTTAGTGTAATGAGTGGTCAGAGCTTCGGTGTGTCGGGGCCTGAAATTGGGCATGCCGCTCCAAAGTGAAAGGCCAGAGCCCATCCTAGCCTGCTCCAGTGATGGAGGGGCATCATGAGACATTTACATCCAAATCATTGCTAATGTTTGCAACTCAACCTCATTACCTTAACCGTATGACCCATCTGAATGCGTCTGCATCCACATACGTTGTGATCCGACAGCCAAGATGTTTTTTTTTCCCCCGCGCCTTGCCCTCCACCTCGCCGTGTATAACCGGGGAGTCCTCTGTCAAAGAATATTCTAAACATTTACGGTATTCATGGCGAGGTATAGGCATATGTGTCACCCACTGTATGGCCTTATACAATTTCCTGAGCTGCTGTAGGTGTACAAGCATGAGCAAGAGCTGTGCCATGATTTGAGTATTACTTTAGATGAAAAGAGCTGTGTGGAAACACTTTCATTAGCCCATTGCTGTGACCCAGGGTCAGCAGCTGAATAAGTAACTCTCTATTAATGATTTCTACAGCAGAAAACCCCTGACCCCTGATCACTTTCAATCTCAGAAAGGGAAAAAATAGAGCAGGGGGAGGGGTGAGACCTATTGGAGGGAGATTAAAAAAAACATTTTTTTCCTCCTCTCCCTGGCCATGTGTGTGGGAGGGTTATTATTTGTGCCTTGCTGTGAGGGGGAGCAAAGGGCCTGCTGGGACATTGACTCACGTATTCTGGTTTGAGTTTCTTGTCACCGCCTCTAATGGCCGTCTTCTCCAGCTTGTCAATAATAGGGCCGATCATCTCCTCATCCTTCAGCCTCAGCTCCTCGTGGATGATCTCCATATCCCTCACCGGGTCCACCGTCCCCTCAACATGGATGATATCCTCATCCTCAAAAGCACCTGCAGCGATAGGACACAAACACACAGAGAGAGTGTGCTTCAGTATAGATATTTATTTATTTTTTTGTTCCCAGCAGCATTTCTTTATGTGAACACATACAGTACAGTACAAGCAACAGAATCAATGCCATTGACTTCTTGAGATCGAATGTGAAGCAGTGATTAGATATAGCCCTGAAAAATCATTAGCTTTTTGCAGAGAATATGGGAAAAATAAACATCCACATGAAAAAGCACAGTGGGAGTCACATGGAAGTCATAACAAATATAATAAAATACTTAGCAACATATTTAATATTTCTATTCAGCCTGCAAGTGTCAGAACTGTGAGAAACCAGCTTACCGTGTCAAAGTAAGTTCCCCTAAAACTGGCTTTAAGTGCAACAGAACAGGCTTGTCTGTCAATCTGCATGAAGTGAGGAGTGCGCTGCCATGCATTTTGTACTGTTAGCCTTTAAGTTAAGAAATATGAGAAATAAACAAAGCTGGGTATGATTTAAGAAAAAGAAAAAAAAAGTCAATATTCATGGACGCTAGACGACAGTCTTCCCCCGGCCTAATCATTTGCGTCTTAGCCGTGGCTGTGCTGGTGATTAGGTAATGAGGCTCTGAAGCAGACCATTTAGCCAGCAGCTGCTCTAAGGACTCCTTCTGATTCTCCAGCAGAGCTCAGGGGTGAGGGAGGAGGGGGACACGGGTGTACATCTGTCACATGTGACAGAGAGTGACAGCCTTTAACAGTACTAGTGACAACTGTAGTGGACTACAATATGTTCTTCAATTTACAACCAATACAGAGTTTGTTTTATAATATCACCACGTTCACAAATAAAAAGGGGGATCGGAGCAGGTCAGTCGTGGAGGAAGTATTCGGATACTTCTATTTGGTAAAAGTAGCAATACTGTAACATAAAAGTACTTTTTTATAAGTAAAAGTCCTGCATTTAAAGTACTCATATAAATGCCCCCTGTGCCTAAACTATGGTATTCTATTATTTGACTGTTATTATTATATTATTTGATTATTATTGCTGATACAAGTAAGTAAGTAGCATTTAACTGCTATAGCTTATAGCTATAACTATTTTATACACTGTTGGGTGTATAAACTATATATCTGAAAAAAAATATTTGTCATATTTTATAAGTTCATCACGTGTTTTGTATAAAAAGTAAAAAGCACAATCAGGTATAACGAAGCATGGAATGTAAATACTTAAGTACAAGTAGCTCAAATCAACAGGATCTGGAGCCTTGATGCTAAATACTGTACAGTTGGAATATGCCTGGACACGCTTTCATAAATCCGTCAATAACAGTGACTCGTGAAGCTTTACAATGTGTCATAATGGGAATGCCATCTCATTCAACAGGGAAGTGGATGTCAGGTAAATGATGACTGGGCTTTAAGTCAGGAGGGGCACTATGTTTGGAATGTGGACGGTGGCGCCGTTTAATGTAATTAACAATCCATTTTCACACACACCTGAACGGTGAAGGTCTGTTGACAGGTAAGGCCCTGCGAGGTAAGAACGTCACTCGGATGATGCGCCGTATACAAATCATCACAAAGCTGTCACATCCATCTCTCAACAAGTTCAAACAGTGATACATGAAGAAACTATCGATGACTCAAAGATGTGCGTAGTAGGGTTAGGTCATGATGAGCAACGGCATACCTGAGATTCATGCACATCTTTGCATTGTGTATAAAGTTCAGATCAGATCACAGGAAACCTTACACAACCCTGACAATACACTAATCAGACAAATGTTGTCTACAGATGAAGCTGGGTGACTCACGGGATGTCAGTCTGTGTCAGTCAGTCATCCACTTTGGTCGAAACAGATATAAATAAATAAATCATAATCATGGATTACCCTGACATTGTGTACAGATATTCATTGTCCCCAGAAGATACAGTACAATGTAATGACTTCCTAGCTCCACTGTGAAGTTTACATTTGTAAAATATAGCCTCACAGAGTCACAGTGTAGCTGTACACCCTTATTCATGAATGAGAACCAGTGCCTCTGAGAATTTAAACCGAACTGAATATGAACCTGAAATTGTGTACAGATATTCATTGTCCCCACAAGATGAACTGTAATGATTTTTCCTCTAGCACCACTGACGTTTGTGGCTTTGAGTCAAATATTTTGACCACTATTTATAGTGACGCCTACAATCAGAATCAGAAATACTTTATTAATCGGGAAATTGTGCGTGACTAGCACGCTAAGACGCCAAACACAACCTGCTGAACAGCATCGTCTTTGTAAACATGTTGTTAGCACATAGTTATCTCACAGTGTAGCTGCAGACTCGTGTTCATTAATAAGAACCAAACTGAACTGAATATAAAAACCCACACCAATGATCTTCCTCATGCACGGAATATCATATCTTATTCTTCGTGGGTTAAGTAGGAGGGATAAGTACCTGATTTTCCATGATACTGAACTACAGGGCGTTTACAATCTAGCACCACTCATCAGTCACATCTAAACATCAAAGCTCAACAACAAAATGACAGACACCCAGAAATCCTACACCGGTGGCCTTATTACTCATGCAAGCCAACAGAAGCTGTAGACTTTTGTGCAAGCTGTCATCCTGTGCGTTGTCCTCATGGTGAAATGAACTTATCCAATTACTCTTTGCCTAATCAGGCTGTTTTGGTTCCTCTCCTCTTGCAGAGGTACTCCACAGTATAAACAGTTCACTTACGCCACACAGAAAGGGGCTAATCAGTGGAATTATTGTTTTGCTGCGCCAATTTACCAGCTCCCTGTTCAGCACTGATTGGAATGAAAATTTGCTATTGTCTCTGCATGAACTCAGAAAATATAATGCAATGTAATCATTTTGTTAGCTGCAAGAATATACATACATTATAAACGATTACGATGTACAGTTTTGATACACTGTGTCTCAGATGGAAAATGCATATGAGTCTGTATGTAATTAGGAGCAAGGCGGCTTAAAACAGGTTCATGTGGGTAATAAACCCCTCATGATTGGTATAAATCACTGTTAATGAATCATGAGGAATGACTATAGGCCTATCGATGCATTAAGGAATGTTTAAAGCACCCAATCATTGTGTAACACGTTTCTTACTTCTTAAATAAGTCACTTTGTTTCTAACTATTGTTTTACAACCTTCATAATAAAAAAAAAAGCTGATAAATCAACATTTCAGAGAGGCTTTCAAAGAGCAGGAGCAGCTGATCACTCACTATTTAGTCATCAGCTGACACTCTCCTCTGACTACCACATATTCCAAAGTAATTTGCTTTAATTAATTTCGCCTAATTTAACATTCACATCTACTTTACCGCCATCCCATTCAAGGCTTAGAGCCCCGGAGAACAAATGCATGAGGTGAAAGAGAGGAGAGAAATCTGAGGGGGCAATCTCCACAATTAGTCCTTTAACAACTGGGTCTGGGTAGAGCTCTGTGAAGACAGCTCTTATGAGGCTGCGGCGCCACACAAAGCCGCATACAAGACAGTAAAAACACGCAAGAAAAAAAAGAAAAAGAAGAAGAACAAGGTTGGAAAGGCCCAGTTTCAGTAGTCAGTCTGTCTCACAATTAAAATTTTTACTGCTTCGTTTTCAGACAGTGTATGTTTTGAAGACAGTATTAACAGGTGCCCCTTTATTGGGATGACAAAAGGATTAGTGTCTAGAGGGTGAGTGGTGTTCAATGGCCTGATTAGGGATCAGGCTAAGCTCTGAGAAATTATGGACTTAACAGCGGCGCTGCAGGCCAGGGAAGATTGAGAAAACATAACTGACATTTACATGAGAAAAAAAAAGAAAGAAAACGATGAACAGAAATATGACTTTGTTAATTTTATCATGGAAAATTTGACTGCAAGACATTTCAGATCAGAGCCTTCAGTATAAACAACTAAAAGTGTCTGTGTGTGCGTAACACCTTAAACCAACCAAATGAGCTCGAGTTCGTATCATTACTTTTCTGTCGGGTACACAGCAGACAAGGCATCCATCTGAGTCAAGTCGAGATCAATACTGATTGAGCTGCTTCCTCTGATGCTGCTACCTGGGAGGATATGTGGTCAACATAATTCAGTTAAATTACAGTATTCATTGACTTTTAACTTCCTGTGCATGTTTTCACTTGCAAGACGGGGTATGAGCACATCTAAAGAACTTGCATTCCTCGAGCTGCTTTTAAAATGTTCATGCAAACTCAGTGCCGCAATTCTCCTGGTATTCAGAGCAGTAAAAGCTATTTTATGAGTCTGTCAGGAAAAGCACATTATGGATGTCTTCCAGCATAAAAAACATTGGCAATGCACACAAGGGTATTTATGTTCATTCAGGAAGTATCGTCTTGACATTCATTTTAGGATACATGAAATTGACAGCAATTTGTAGTGCGCTGCTTCTGTAACAGAGTTTGTGGCATATTCAGCCTTGTTTCTTATGTCAATTATGGCAAATACATTGGCTGCTAAGAAGCAGTTTGACACCAGAAAATGGTGGGTTTGAGCCCTTCAGGGATACACTCATGTTTTCTACATGATCCCATCTTTCAAAATAGATCACAGCCAAATCACAGAGCTTGATAGTATGAATATCAGCACCTCTCTAGGTGTCTCCAGTTCCTATGTAATCTACTGTCAACTGCGGCGTCTCATACCAAACCGAGCATTAAAGGTGCATCTTTCCACCATGTTTGATATCAATGAGAAGAAAAAAAGAAGAAGACATGTCGAGGGAAAGCCGTTCAGACAAGCCTGATCTGCGTGCAGCTGAAAGGTGACTGTACCGGAGGAGGCTCCAGTTTCCACGAACTCCACCGACAGAAAACAACAGTGTTAATTCCCTGATCATTAGCTTAACCTCTGTCATTCAATTTATTTTGTTAAACCGCGGAGCACGAGAGTGCCTTAATTGAAAGGAACCCGACATATGCACGCCACTGTTGTCCCACATCATTCAGAGAACAAACCTTTTTAGATCCTTAACTACTATAGTGCTGCTGATTGCACAGGCACCAGCAATTTTCTAACCAACCGCCACCTGAACAATGATGTGTTCAGCTTTCAGGCCCTCCAGCCTTTCAAAGGTGAATCATTTCACAGTTTGGAGCGAGATCTCCATAGCAACTCCTCTTTGAAGGGTTTAGAATCACCATCCAATAATTCTATGATCATCGGGCCTTGCCATTCCCAGTGGTTCTTTTCACAGCGGACAGGCAAGGGGGGCATGAGGAGGAAGCAGGAAGATTCTACAGTCTATTTCAGGCAATTCATCTCGCAGCCCCATTAGAATTCAAAATATTGCGACCTTCAATCACCGAGCATGTTAACTGGAGCTGTGGCGATCTCCAGTCAAGATGGGTAGACATTTTGCTCTAATCATCCACGATGAGTGGAGGCTGACAAAAACTCTTCATTCTCGCCGAAGCAAAATGCTCATTTAAATGCTGTGACAGCTCCTCGGCACCGCCCGGAAACACACAAAAGGAGGATGATCCTCACGGCTAAATGATCTAGATTTAGAATTGCAGTATTGGTTAAAACAACAACTAACATAAACAAAGAGCCGCATGCAGCACGGTGCAGCTCTTTTTTTAAATTTTTTATGACTGACTTGTAATGCAGCGTTACAATTTTTTTTTTATACCAAGATGCAAAAGTAAGCAGGTGCTAGGACCCAGACGGGATTGTCGTACAGCATGGTGTATTTTTGTTCAAGTATTGTGTGGGAAGTGGGCTGCTTTGCTTTGCTACAACAGAACAGAAATGTCAGATAGATCTCAGTATAGCTGTTGTCTGTATGAGTTTAAAAGCACTACTTAGGTTCATTTCAAACTCACTGTTTTTTGTTTTTTTATATATATATATTTGCTTGATAAAAGCCAAAACCTTCACAACAAAACAGTCCACCACACAAGTAGATATTTGTCCAAAATCATCATGGAATACGTAATAATTGACTAATATTTATTTCCTCTTTAATAATGTAACGTAATTATCATTAGAAGTATTCATTTGTTCGTTGGTACCTCCACAAAAACAGTGTTTTACAGGCTCCAGGAGGCTTTAAAAGCTCATAGTTTGCACTTATACACAATGAGATAGTATATTATATTGCAAGTACTGATATTACCAAAATGTCTTTTTAAATGTTGGATTAACTCAGGAAAAAACTGTTTTATTTACTTGATCACTGGAACGTTGTGTACTAAGCTTGGCTCATCTAGCTGTTCAGCATACTTTAAGTTGTTTTTGTACCAAAAACGTGATATATAATAGCATATTCCTTCGTGTCATAGATCTTCCATTGTTGTCCGAAAACATGCGGTGATAGCTAAGTCTGAATGGATGCTTTAGTATTAAGACGATTAAAGCATTGTTGGTTTATTCCATTCAACCAACAACCAGCTTAAGTGTCTCAATGACCTACAGCACGACATGAATTAATGAAAGGGGATGTCACCCTTAGGTAACGCCAAAAATTTTAATAAACAGGCTTAGTATGAGTGAAATATACTCAAATACTGACTCCAGTATCTCACATTAACTTCATTAAATACACTTTTGTTGGTCTTGGTAGGATTTCTCCTAAAATAACTTCTTAGAAGTGAATTAATAAATCACTGCAACGACTGACTCAGCAAATAAATTGCTGAGGATCCGCTCAGTTTAGTCACTGCTGAAGTCACCGGGCTGGGTGAGGTGTGCTGGATGTTTGTCAAGTTTATAAATTTGTGAGCTGTTGAGTGATAAGGCCGAATTGCTGGAGAGCAGCCATTACTGGCGTCAGTGGGGAGGCAGGTTGGCCATAAATCATCTCTGTCTGAATAGTCAATCCAGTTTGTTCTTAACGCCTGTAGCTAAACAATCAGTTTGATTTGTTCACTCTAAGCGATTAGTGGAGTGTGGGCTGAAATCTGAATGATGTCCTAACCGAACACAAATACAGTGTCCTACCAGATTCGGCAAAGTGATGATCAACTAATTTAGGAATCATCAGATTCGGATAGTCATCATGCGATGATTATTCTAATATTGGAGCTCTTTAAATAGAGAACCTTTTTAGAGGTGAGTGAAGAGGACCTGGAGAGGCACGACCACATTTGATCACATTAGCCCCACCACCGAAATAGACTGAAACACACAGCAACTCGACTCGAGACACGCCTAATAAACATTATGTTTTTTTACATGAATAATAATTGTATGCGTAAGAAAAATAGCACTATATCTTTATTTATAATCTGTTAGAAGATAAGAAAACGCTGTCATCCATGAACGCTGATTTAGTGCCAACATGCCGCTCATGTAACTGTTGTGTACAGTTGCTGAAGAGTCTAGCAACCATTTTTCAAAAGGTGTTTTCTTGGTTTCCAAGACTGCAAACCAAATACAAGAATTGTGCTCTGAACTAAAGTAGCAGCTCATTGGACAGCGGTTTGTTGGCTGTTACCACAGCACCGGTAGGCACAAGTCCAGGTTTATATTTACAGTAGTCTTACAAAGCCAAACCATTTACTATGAACATGTTGTTCAACCTGGAAACCAGATCGAACATGCCTTAATTTCCTTTAATACATAAAAGAACGCTGTGTGAAATACACCAGTCCAGAGAGTCAGATTATATTAGTCAGATTCTGTATGTATCTTATTTTACTATTTATTTATTATTATTGTTATTTAGAGACTAAGGACGTCATTAGCTTTAGTACTAACCACAAAAAAACGGAACAAAATTATTCTTACATTATTGTTTTATGAAGAAAATGAAATACTCAATTCTGGTGTATTTTTAGCATTTAGATTTAAAGTTATGTGGTCAACCAACATACACCATCAATGCACAACATTACACAAATAACGTAAAGGATTAGAGCTGCAACTAGCAATTCAAAAAATTCTTCTCAGTTAACTCAATTAACTGTTTGGTCAATAAAATATCAAGACACTGCTAATTATGTCTCTAGAACATAAGGCAATGCCTTCTTGTTTTATCTGTCAAACAGTCTAAAACTCAAAGACCAATAGTTTACTACAACTCGGAAAAATATGCAAATCCTCAAACCTCAAAAAGCTGAAAACAATGAATGTTTCAGCTTATTTTTAGTTTATTTCCCTAAAAACTACTCACATTATTTTATATAATGTGCAAAGTTTCTTGTGTCTACTTCAGGCAGTAGAGGAGGAGAGGGGAGAGTTTTAACTTAACCAGGAGTTCAGGTGCTGAAAGCATGAACCACAGTGAGAGAAGAGTCTACGCCAAAAATAACAGCTACTTTCCAGCCGGCTGCCCACAACCACAGCCAGTCCCTAAAGATTATATGTGCTTTACCACAGTATCTTAAGGCTAGATTCTTACTGAGTGTCGCGCAACCGTAAATAAGTCTTCATTAGAAGTGAAACAGAGCATTCCTACAGTGATGGGGAGGGACTCTGTGTGAGCATTCAAACATCTAATTGCTGGAAACTAAACATCTGGGAATAAGGCCAGGTGAGCTGGCAGAGTTGCTAGCGGGGAACAGAGGAGCAGATGAAGTAGAACATGTCTGTATCTTGTCTCAGACAGTGAGGATCCAGTCGCGTTCCAGTCACCGCAGAAGCACTGGGAACACTTAGCCTGCAAACCATTTTGTTATGAGACCAGGGAACACCAGTCATTCAAGAGAATCAGCTTTCAGGATGTCATATGCGCCTTAATAGTTTTTGGAAGGTATTGTTGAAAGTAAATCCACTGTTTATGCAGCCTTTTCAAAGTCAAGAGAGGTTGAAAAATATTCATAACGTGCACACTACTGGAGGAATTTTGAGATGTCAAGAGGAAAATTCAGTTACTCACTGAAAAATATTGAATATCTTCAAAGGACGTAAATATTAAGACACAGTCTGTGCTATCCTGCACTACCTTAACGCCTCTAAAACTCTGCAAGCGTTCACTATTTCTTACATTTCACAACTTCCAAACACTGTAACCAAATACTGGAAATAAAAGACCATTAAAAAATATCTGCGACAGAATTGGCTTCAAGGCTGCTCTCTGGAGGTAAACATAACTTCCAGCTGTTTCATGTTGCAAACACCGAGCCTCTCTGTGTAGTATCTTTATAAACCCTTCTGCTAATTACAAGACAAAAACCCCCAAAACAAAACATACCGCTCCAGACACGAAAAAGTGATGAACCATATAATCAAGCTATATAAAAGTAGTGGCTTCGACATTGCAGTCTGCCTGACACCAGATAGATATAATTACAAAACAAAACCAGCTATGTTTAATGGTTAACTTGTGAAACATACCACATTGTTTCCGAGGACTTTGCAGAAGAGTGGAAACAATGGCATGCCAAAGCAGAGAGATGTAAACACACACACAGAGAAGACGCTTTCGATCTCACTGTTTCCGATTGTTGAGGATGTTTATCTTCTTTGATGAGTAGAACCAAAAAAAGAGTTGGATTTGAGTGAAGATGTGTCATATGCATTTAGGTCACGTCAATAGAAGTGTGTATGTTTTCAATAATGTACATGATGATGTATATCAAATACATATAACCCACAAAGTAAACAATAATATAATGCATTTCCTAACAAGTGTTGATATATCTTATTCCTCTGTGCCGTAGAGCTCTATTCCTCCCTCTGTGACAAACACATCAATCAGCTGCATTCTTGCACTGGTTGACATGTTCCTTCATTACCATGAACACACACACACACACACACACACACACACACACACACACACACACACACACACACACACACACACACACACACACACACACACACAGTAGTTTATTTTGACTCAGTCCCACGTGCACCATCCTGCTACTGTGAATACTCACGAGTTCACCAAACGTGTATTAATCCGCAGCTGAATATAGTTTTTTAGAAAATTACTTAAAAAAATATATACCTGTTTTTAAAGATTCAACAACTTCGCACTTCAGACAGGATAAGGAAATGTGTTTTTGTTGGCAGCTGGAAAAAAAAAAATAGAATAACACCAGCCTTATTGTACCAAACATCCTTAAAAAATGAAGTGACAGCAACTCATTTATCTCCACCTTACATGTCTTGTCAACTCTGTAAATCATTACGCAAGTCTTACAGTGGGTGGTCTTCCAGTTCAACTTCTCACAAAACTACACAGAGTCAAAGGCTATTTGGAAACGGTGCTGGAACAGAAGTAATACATTTGTCAGTGATACACAGAGACAGCTTAGGAAACAATATAGGAAAATGGCCTTAATCTTAAACCTTTCTATCCGGCCGTTCCATGCCTGTCGCCACTGACTCTCTAATCAGAGCTCCTTTCACACAGTGGGAAAGTCAATAACGGCACACAATCAGTAAACAAATTCAGCTATTTCTAAAAAGGCTCTCTGCATTCATTTCAGCTGCTGTAATTTGAATTATTCTAGCGTGTAACACTTAAATTGTGTAAGACAAAGACCGTGTCAGAGTCACTGAAGACAAAGGGAGACCCGGGAAGTGAAGCCTGTCTCAATGAGGGATAGACTGGGAATAATCACATCTGTACATTCACAAAGTAACAGGAGGCAGTGTTCTGAGCAATTACACATATACATTATTTTATTATTATTAACGCTATTGTTGTCGACGGTATAATAAGCAGTGGCAACAGTACATATGCATTTATCATGATATGCATTATTAGAGAGGTCAAACATATACAAAGAACAAAAAGTAAACTTTCAATCTCATTTTATATTTATTAACAACTTACTTACCTCAACTCTACTCGAACTTAATCAAAAGCGGCATTGGGAATCACATTACTATATCATGTGGTGCTTCTTCTGTTTCCAAACTTTCCAAAGGTTTTCCAAACCTCAGAATATGCTACTGATTGTGTGAAGCCTAAACCAGGCACAGACCCTTTCACTCCCCACTTCTATGATTCTCATTTAGGGGAGCCTCCCAGTAGGAATGTGTGGTTTCGTCTGACTGTTATGTTGATCCTGGCACCAACCACACAAGATGCCCTACTTGCAAAGCCATAGCACAACTATGCCCTTTGGTTTTTACGAACAGCTGGTGCTGAAGCTATTCAGCACGGCAAAGTGTTGCCAGTGCAACTTCTTTAGCTCCAGCGTCAAATCTATGAGATAGAATTGCACATAACCGCTTAATGTGATTTGTTGACGGCATGAAATCCTACGAGAGAAATCAACCCTTGACCTGTGACTCACGTGTCATGTGGAAGATGCCGTCACAGGCGCTGATGTGGGACAGGAAGGCGTTTCCCAGGCCTTGGCCGGCATGAGCACCTTTCACCAGGCCGGCAATGTCAACCACATTAAGGAAGGCTGGGACTTTGCTGTAATCCAGGAAGTAAAAGGAAAAGATTTTAAATATTATCAATATCACTGTGACATAAATACAAACTGCACGTATTGTGCTGTAATCCAGTAAGTTTTTACAGCTCTATGTTTGTGAGCTTTAAATTCAAGATACACTCCAGTTATAAAGAACTATAATTTTTTGAGGCTATAGTTTATGATGTCGTTGTCAATTGCATTAGATTGTACTGTGTTTGAAGACCGTTTGTTGATAAAATACCAGATACTCTAGTACAAAACCACCTCAGATTATAGTCTCAAAACAGGCAACAGAGTTTATAATCAAAGATTTTCTATAACAGAAGATAATGCGTCTCTGCCAATGATATAAAATGACATCCACTTCCTGTCCTTTAAGTGGGCGTGGTCCCCTCACCCCTGATCTCCAAACCTTGTTTGAAACTGTTGAGAACATTGTGTGGATGGCTGAAAACAGAGACGGTTCAGAAAGTTATTTAAGTTTTAGTTCAGTTGTTACAGATCATCTTTGGTGAAACAGACCGAACGATTCAGCGCCAACGGAGAGAGGAGAGCTTGTGAGAGTGCGTTGGTGCTTGAGACAGATCTCAAACAAAGTTAATCTTCATTTTAGTGTCAGAATGTTCAGAGGACGTGTGGCCTGTGTAGAATTATGGAGTCCAATACTTACTCCAATTGCTATGGGGCAAAAAGAAATCACTCATAATCTGAGTTTAGGTTAATTTCTCTCTAGTCTCAGGGATAGTGGGAATGGTTAAACACATGTGACACAGATAGGGAAAACAACTCTTCAGTATGGTGTCCCGTTTTATCAGCACAAAACCAGTGTTATGTTATTATATTAAAATACATTTGATGCCCTACAGTTAACAGCATTAGTACAGTGCATGTGGAGGGGACTAACTACAGTGCTCATGCTCATGGTAATTAAGGAACAACATGTCATCCTGTCCAACAGTGTGGCTCATTTATGTGTTGTGGGACAACGATAAATATCTTCAGCACAGAGTCAAAAAGATATATCAGAGGCAATACTTGTTAGCAGGATCAGTTAATTGTTGGTTTTGGTCTTTCCATTGGATTTGTACAATAATAATTATATAGAATATCAGCTGCTCTTAGCGGTAGGTAAGGTGGACACATAGGTATGAAAGAATTGTGTTTCTTGTGCACATGTTTTAATTTTTTTAAGCTGTGGAATCTGTTTTGCCTGCAGTATAGAATATATACAGCAAAAGTAAGACAAGTGTGGCAGTGAGATTCATGCTACTCTTAAAGCAGGAGCTCAGTTCTTGCGACTAAAATTCATACACTGAAATCTTCTACGCTATCCAACATACCAATTCTTGTCAGTCAAAAAAAATATATATGTGTCGCTGTAGTAATTTGGCAGTATAGCACAGCAAATCTGAATTCAACCTGCTCAATAAATGTGTATGATAACCAGATGTTGGAGGTTCAGATGCTTCAGCTTTTTCCTTGGAGCAGGGCAGCAATCATACATCATACAAGAACTGGCAGCTACATGTCAACAACATTGTCATATGTTTTCTCATACCAATAGCAAGAAGACTACAGATCTGAAGTGTGAATAATAGGTGAACGATGAGACCCCATACCTGGCAGGTTTGTGGAATTGGCAGAGGAAATCATAGCGTTCATCTGGAATGGGCACTCTGCTTTCATTTGGGTCAATGGTGCAGAAGGGGAAATTTTCAGCTGCAGCCTGACTCTTTGTCAGCACGTTGAAAAAGGTTGACTTCCTGAAAATAAAAACAGCAGTGAGGCCAATCCATCTAAAAGTGCCGGTGTGCAGACCCCGATGGTTCGATAATATGATCCTGAAACACTTCAATAAATTATGCAAGATTTGCTTTTTTTGTTTGTTTGTTTTGTTTCTTGCACAATAAAGAAAAAGGAAAAGGTTTTTCTAATAGATTGAATATTTGAGAACTTGAATCAAAAATGCTACGCCCAATTACAAGGTCAGATAATCCCATAATGGATCAATTGTACATGGAATCGAGGGGCAAATTACATTTTCTGATAGATCTCAGTCGTTGAACAGGATCAGCCAAACGCCGCCCCATGTTGTGATCAGTGAGAGATTTATTTTCTATGGCACAAGCAGCTCGAGTGTACTTCAAAATCTACAGACAATGGCAAGTGTCTAAGAGTAATAATGGCATGGCAGTTAACTATAATCCAGGACTTTCCATCTTTATCCCCTCACTCGGTGCTTCACATTGAAATGATTGTTTGCTAAGTCCCTATAGGCAAGAAATTGCTCAAGATTGCTAAAGGGTGGACATTAATTCCTTATATAAAACTAGACTGTTTCTCTAACATACTCGAAGGGCATTCTTGGGTCACCTTGGGAGAAAAAACAGAAAAGACAATCCAGTCACACTATAACCATCACCAGGTGTAAAAATCTTCTTAATAACATGAATAATTATAGCGAATCATTTACTAAAATGGAAAATCAAGCTTAATATGCTGGTCAGTACTGGAGAATGTGGTGTGCAGGCAGACTTTAGTGTGTTTTTCCACTGGTGGGCAGTGGAAAATCCTCACAGGGAGGTAAGACATATAAGACATATACAAAATTAGTATTGTGTAGTTCATAAAGACCCATCATGTGACTGAGGTTACATGCTCTCGTCATGTGATGACAAATGTGCAAACTCCAACTGCTGCTGACTTGGAAAGAGGAGCAGGTGAAATCTCCAAAAGGGGCAGGTGAGTGGATCTTGAGTTGAAATTAATTTGCCAATTCACCATTTTTTTTTTTTCCAGTTAAAAATCAAGGTGATCATCTTCAACTCAAAAGTTACAAACACGCTTTGATTTAATTTCAAGCTTCAACAAATTATATTAACACTTTGATCCCTGGACTCTGTTAACATTAAAGCACACTTTGTAGCTAAAGATGTTTCTTACATCTCACTAATGTTTTTTTTTTTATTCTTGGCAAATATATAATTTAATATTAATATATAAATGAAGGGTCCCTTTGGTTGCCGTATATATTTCGCTGTCATAGCCTGCTATTGTTTGAGTCATGCCTCCTGGAAGATCCCAGAGCGAATCTTGGCCAACAAACAAACAAACAAACAATGGCAATGAGTTTCTAAAATTTGTAATTACAGGGTTGATGGAATACTATAAAGTGGAACAATTAGTTACTCTTAATTAATGTTGTTTTTTTTTCACCACACAACAATTCATTAACTCTGCAGTTATGGATGGTAGTCAATAATAAACAGTTGTGGCCTGAAATCAAAGTCTATCCAGCCTTCTAACAGAGAGTAGGGGGTAAAGAGAAGGATTTCATTTGGTAAATTAGGAAGCTGAATACGAAATTAAGGTAGAAGAGAAGCAAAATATGAGGAGGAAGAGAATGGTCCAGTCAATTAATTTCTTCATCTGGGGTCAGAGTGCAGGATCAGCTGCCTACAGTCAACTTCCATGACTCTTGTTATGGTTGATATTTGTATTATTGCATATCAGACGGTTCTATATTCTTTGTTTTTCTGGTTGAATGGCTCGTTAATTTGAATCATCTTGGTTATCCTCATGCGAGCTGCCTAATTCAGTTTCATGATGACGCTGTTAGATAGATCTATCTGAATAAATGAAAGAAATGTAGGCTAGCTAATGAGCTAACATAAGAAAAAGAGTTTCATATGTCTGCGGAAAATACAGCATACACACACACACACACACACACACACACACACACACACACACACACACACACACACAGTATATTGTCCCATATAGAAAAATGGGAAAATACGAGCATATTAACTTATTAAGCATATTAAATTGGGCTTTTGGGACCTTTAAGTTAATAGAGATTCACAAGATTCAAGAAGTTAATTATCTAGAGATGAATTCTTCACTCTGGCTTGTTAATTTACGTCTGCTACATACACAGAGACATGACAGGGGAGTTTCATGAGGCAGACTGCGCTGATGCACTAGGCAAAATGCAGTTACCCATTAAATTCAGTCGAGGTGACCTGGAAGAGAGTTTTAAGAATGACTTGAGGCATCTAGGCCCTATATACTGTAAAGTATGTCCAATAAGGGGTTAAACATGGACAACACTAACTTATCCGTGCCTTTAAAGCAGAGAGAATGGCAGTAAATAGAACATGTGCTACAGTGTGAGTGTAGAAATAGCTGGAAGGTTGGCCGAAAACGCACTCATCAAGTTTCCCATGTGTGTGAAGAACGGTCAGTGACGCCCAACTAACAGCAGGCTGGCATCTGAACGCGGTTCATTCATGAAAAATCCATAGGAGGTTTGACAAGTTGTACTTTGACACAAATGTGGTATGGCAGGCCACAACCTCAATGAGTTCTACTTCTTACACCAGGAAGAAATTGTGGTTTTTGCTGGGGTAAGAAATGAAAACACTCCAGAGTTGGATCTTTGTGCAATAAGCTCCAAAATGTAGAAAAACAGCTAAGACCTACTAGATGTGTGAATCTATACAGAGTGCTTATTCTCCATTATCTATATCAAGTGTCTAAATATATAATTTAATAAGTCCTGTGGCTTCAACTTCACTGACATTCTGGATGGTAACTGGATAATGTCACCAACGTTATGGGCCTTTCGGTTTCCAGGTCTTGCCAAACTTTCTCGGCTACTTGAAAATAACAGTTCTCTTGGAAATGATTCAAATGTTGTTTTTTTTGAAAACCTGTCAGCTGAGCAGAGGATAACCTGTTCAGATCACTGTGGCTCAAAGACGGGTGGCGAGGGTGGGGTGGGGGCTTCAGGAAAGTCATGTAGGTTCTGCCCTGTGATTATGCTCTGTCACGGATGTTGCTGAAGGTCTTGGTAAGATGCTGACAAGGTGGATTTGTCTGATCAGGTTTGACACGCAGACAGTGTGTCAACCTCCTAGCACACGCTGTGGTCATGTAGTACACATTCCTGTCAAGTTGTCCACCTCACCAACAGAAATCTCTCGGGGACTCTTTGCTTCTCCATTTGTCATGAAACACCTTCGTGTTTCTGACAAATGTTCGTGTTAATGCACAATCACGTGTCCTGATGCTGATCAACAAGACTTCTACGTAGTCCCCCTTTTTCTGTATCTTTTAGTGGTTTATCCTGAGGGTAGCATCTCTAAAGTTTCCTCCTCATGCACATCCTAACCACTAACATCATACACACACCCTCCTACTCTCCTCCTATAACAAACAGCGCCATTGTTGGAGAAGAGACAGGATCTGAGACATCCTGCAACTTCAAAAAAATGATTAAGAACAACTGACTACACTTACAAGACTCGATCGGTTTAAGCCTGCATTCTTTTAGCTCATTGTGCTTTAGGAGTTTTAGGTTAGCCATAAAAAGGTTACGCCATAATTGCAACAGACCAAAGCACTTCTTGCACATTAGAACTGTTCTTGTTTAAAACGACGAGATGACATCAAGAAAAAAAAGAATACATAATGACACAGCAGAGTACTTTTATGATGCTGGACCTTTTTTTTTCAGTGCCATTTAATTCTATATGTTTTTTTTTTCCTGTATCTTAAAAAAAATCATTAGTCTGAAAATGTAGAAAGCTTTTTTTGTCTCGTGAATGATCTCCTACATAATTATTTTCATTAAAAGACCATAGGCGCTGATTGTAAATCAGAGCTGTTTCAATCAACTATGGGCAAATAGCCACACTGACTTCAAAAAATATAAAGTGACACAGTGCAAAGTAGGAAGTTGAAGTGAATTTCATGCAGTTTCCTCAAAAATGTATTGTATCGTAGTCAATGAGGCTCAGGCGGTGAATGTGTCTGTGTGTTCACTTTGTGCTGTGGGGCTGTTTTCTCACTTCAAAGACGTTGCAGGTTGATTTAATTGCTGTGACATTAATGCGATCCGTGACTGTACGTCCCTGTTTATGACTGCACACCTGTCCGGGATGTATCCTGACCTTTGACCAGCGTGTTATGCCATGATGAGTGATAAGTGGGTATTTAAAAAAGGAAAAGAGAAATGAGGTTTGTTAATGATTTCATTCACGTGGCAGCTTAATTTGTGCCTGCTGTCATAGAGTTGTATTCAGATGTAGATGGATCGTGACACATCCTCATCAATAAGATGTCACACAGAATTAAGGTATTTTCCCTCGTTGAAAACAAACCGCTGCAATCAGCAAATCCACGCCTATAAATTCAAGGATACAGAATATATGCTCTTTATATATGGTGTAAAAAGACCAGAACTTTATTTTACTTTTATTTTGATATGCGACAACTCTTTAAAGCCACATTTACCCGAAATTATGACGTGTATCTGCTATAACACAATAAAAAATATGTAATGTTTGAAGCATTTTGTAAAGGTTATATAGAGAAAAAGAAAGAGCTCTTGTGGGATAGTGGCTTCAGACACTTAACACCCTGAGGAACAGGTTGTTAAGGACCACTCTGATATTTTCCACGAGCACTCATCTAAGGAGCAGCAGCTTTTTTTATGGCTTCCTGGCTAAAATGCAGCACATCATGCTCAATGTTATTGTGCTTCTTTCAATATAAAGTGTGGTGTGCACATGGTGTGAAAGCTACTTCCAAAACTTGAGTAACTTTGCCAAAAAAAAAATGTAATTACAGTTGTCTTTGTATCTAAACTCTACTCTTGGCTCTTGCATTCTACTGTACTCATCTTACAGTAGTGCCTTACATGCATTTATATTTATGGCATCATGGAAGGCAGACATGGCTCAGATGTGGACAGAGCACATGCTGGTGTGAATGGTGAGAAGGCAGCACTATCTTTTTAAATAAAAACCTTGTACTTACCCAACATTGGGCAGACCAACAACTCCTATTTTCAATGAGGTGCCAAACCTTCCAATGAGCGGTGGTGGCTTTGATGCATCATCTCCCTTTCCCTGATAAAGACAACGTGCAAATGTCTGCAGTCAGTACAAGCCCGTGCCATTACATAATCTGCAATACATGCCAGTTTTTTTGAATGTGGAGCTATTCCCTCGTAAAAGTGCACCTTCTTTGGAGCCATTTCCCACGATTAAGTTTTTGCTGACTTCCACAACAGCTCACGAACTCAGAGAAAAAGACACATTCATTCAGACAGAAAAAAAAAAACGTGCTAAGCTAAGTCCTCGTATGAAACCAGTCGACTGGCTCGCTCCTTGGCGCTCAAAATAGAACATGTAGCCTCTGGAAATGAAAGTTGACACTGTGAGCTGGCAAGCTGACCTGTACTTCCAAATTTAGCTGTCGATACTATCAATGCAGGTTGATGAGCTGCTGTGAGATCAATCTTGCATACAACTGTTAGTTGAAAAAGTGTGTATTGAAAGCATAGTTAATCTTTACCAGAGGCTTGACTGTGTTGTCAGCGGCTGCCTGCTTTCTATTAACATTTGAATCATCTGTCTCGACAGTCGTCTAACTGAAGACATCCACGGGTTGCGTCCCTGTACTGACAGGTCCAAGCAATTTTGCCATTTCTCCTTCCCTTTATATCTTATTGACTTCTACAGAAAATCCTTATTGTCGAGCAGTGCACTTAAATGTATATCAGTTCTATTTTCTTTGCTCTGCTCTGTATTTACCTGCCACCAAAGTAAACAGTGACCTGGCCAGCCTTAAAGTGCAAGTAATAAAAGAAACTAATGGGCAACAGAAGACGAGACACAGCCATTTAAAGCCACCCCCAAAAAAAAATACTGATTTTTTTATCATTCATTTGCATTTTTACAAGAGAACAAAATAAATGTTACAACTCAAAAATCTTGTGCCCACTTTTTCTTTTTAATGAGCTTCCCCTGATCTACCATGATACAAGTGTAATCATCAGACAACAATGTGCAGCTTCAGCACCATCAGAAACAAAGTGTAGCATCCTTGCACTCATAGTTTTCCTCCAACCCCCTTTTTGACACAAGCAGGTGTAGCCACATGAGCGCACGAAATTACAACAATTAGTTAAATGTCCTCAAATAAACTTCCCTCAGCAGAAATACAAATTAAAGCACACAGGGGCACAACCAAAAAAAAACAAAAAAACATCGCCCAATCCAGCAGCCTGTCTGGTTTAACATGCAGAAAATGAGGCTCTAATAATCTGGATTTGAGGCAAGTGAGGCTGGCTTTGTAGAAAGAATTTAAATGAATAGGTCTGAATTAATCATTTATCTTTTGTTGATGGATGCACCCCCACTTAGACTCATCACAATAGACGCAGAGCGTTTTGTTCGACCAAATAAATCATTCCCATTGTTTAAGGTACATTGATCAATCTAATGGCTTGTAATAGGCTCCTAATTGCCACAGAGAAGTGCACCCGAATGGAGTCCAGAATTACAGATTCAACTCAAAATTCCCCCTTGAATGACAAGGCAAGATCATGTTCTCTCCTTTTGTCCCAAGTAAACACCATCTGAAAAATCACTTGTTTTATTATCACTGTGACAAATACATTTCCCTTCATATAAAATTAAATCAAAGTATAGAAAAGGGAAAGTATATTTACTGGTGCATAAAGACTCTTTGATTCTTATGTAGATTTCTTTGTTAGGGCATCATTATTCCAAATGTGAACGGCCACACAGCTCCTTATTAAGATATAACACAAATAATCATGTATACAAGAATATTTACATTTGAACAAGCTGTAATATAAATGTATTGTTGCTAAATCTGGTGGATTTTTATTTTATATTTTGGAAAAAATTGAAGCTGTAATTAAAATCTATCACATCTATTGTCTGATTTTTTCCTTTTATTGTGAAAGTATCATGAAAAAGGAAAAAATGTCCTTACACGTTCATTTAACGCTCATATTAATCTGACTTCTACGGCGACAATCAACTTTGTTTATGTAGAATAGAAATTTAATACTGTTTAACAGCACTCTGCCAAATTGTCATGATTGCAAAAAATGATTCCATTTTCTTGGCAGCGCTCAGTATTTGATGAGACTGATTTTTTTTTTTTATTCGCCTTTTCCAAAGGTGGGGTTTTAAAGCAGGGAAGGGAGGAAAAAAAAAGAGAGAGGAGTATTTGAACAAATTGCGCCTGTGTTGACTGGCAGCATTCACACTCTATAATGGAGCATTATTTGCCCATTTTGAATACTGTAATGCACATCTATCGGTCAAGCCTTTTCTGTGGAAAATTGCTTTAACTTTTAAAAAAAAGGGGGATGATGATTCACGTCAGAGCAATTTTACATTATGCCATTATGCCTGGGCTTTTTTTCTTCTTCTTTTAAACAAGATATGGACTATGTCGGCTTATTGCATTGTGATATTAAAAATAATAAAGAGTTAAAGGAGGGGTGGGAAAAAAAATGTTGAAAATACGACATCCACTTAATTGTCCGCGATTGAATCAAATGAGTGATTAAGCTGGTGTTACATTTTATTCCTCAGCTGCACAGACAGGCACCGTGCCTCCTGTTAAGTCGCTTTAATGTTGATGACTGGCGGCCTTACAGCAGGTATCCCGCGGATGCTGAAACTTTTTTTTTTCCGCCTATAAAATACTTTTAATAAAAAAAAACACACACATCTACAACACGCGCTGATAAAGCAAGCTGTCATTTTTAATTGACCCCTCACCTGAGCCCCCCCTCCCCCCTCCCTCAACAAGTAAGCAGGGGTGGAGGGGGAGGAGGGGGACGACACGGCCGCGCGCGGACACGGGGAAAAAACACGCACGAGCGCAGACGCGCGTCAGATTTAGTCTGGAAGTAAACAAACTGTCTGTTACTTGATCAATTCCTGATCCTGATTTGTTTTTCTTCTTCTTCTTCATGAAGACCGTACTCATAAATGATCTAAGAAGCGGTTAGAGACCATGAGCTCTGTCAGCGCTGTCAGGCCTGTTCCTGGACTTCTTCACTAAACTTAATCCATCTGTGATTTTTCCAAAATGAAAAAGAAAAGAAAAAGAAATGTAAGACAGAGCCCATGCAGTGTAGCACCAGTTGTTTCCAACCACCCCCCCTCTCTCTCCGTGCATGAAGTGTGCCTAACGCACGGATAGCAGCGCGCACAACAACAGTTTGGATAAAGCCATCAGCGACGACTCACATTGTTCAGGATACTATGTGCTTAAATAGCCACTATTCCTCAATGACGTGTTGCGCATGATCTGGATATTGAAAAATCTCAACTACACACACAGTGTCACCCACAATCCACAAACGCGTTAAAAATGACCGAAACGCTTACCTCTCGGAGAACTGACGTGTGAACTCAATTCTGCAATGAAATGAGACATTGAGCCTTCGTGTGAGAATACATAAAAATAACTGTATGCATTAAAAAAAAAAAATAGCAAATCGTGTCTTGTATGACAGTCTGAGCAGAGGCTGCACAACAGATGATTGACGGCGGGGTTTTTGGTGTTTCTGTCTGCGGTCGGGTCTCTCATTGGCTGACTTCATCCCCAACCATGAATGCGGACATTAGATTGGCTGCGCGTCCTCGCCAGCTGTACTTCAAAGAACACGCTCTCTACAACTAGGTAGTGTTGGGAGCTGCGAGCCAAGAAAGAAACCGTGTGACCCGAGTCAAACACGGGGAGCCCGATTCAAATTGGAGCCGTACAGCATTGATATCGCGAACACTCTCATCACAGCACATACCCTGGATATGGCTACGTCTATACTTGGGGTGAGTCTGACTTTTGTATTTATGCGTAAAAGTTGTGCGTAAAGTTATTGCAGCCTGCTTTCCTGCCCGCGTAAACACGTTCGCTTTCAAGTTTGGAGTCACTGTTTATTACAGTTTTATTTACCGTTACTTCACTTGCTTCTGCAGTTATTTGTCAGCATAAATAAACAAAAGAAAGCATCTGGATCTAACTTTGCAGTGTGTTCCACACAGCAGCAGATCAGTCTGAGAAAGTTTGTAAAATGTTAATCGTTGTTGTACCTTGTGTTTCATTACTTGCTTGTTAAAACACGCTTCTCACATCTCTCCAAACACATTTATCAGCCCAAATTATAGCACAATTTTAATAATTACCACTGTTAGTACCTCCCAGTTATCCGAGAACAAAAAATCTTTCAGCAATATTTGTTGCCTGTTTTAAGTCCAACTTTTTTTTTTTTTTTTTTTGTCTGTGTGTTTTCAGGAAGAACCACGGTTTGGAACTACACCTCTAGCTATGCTGGCTGCAACTTGCAACAAAATTGGTAACACCAGTCCTCTTACAACTTTACCTGACTCGAGCGCTTTCTCAAAAGGTGGATTTCATCCGTGGAAAAGATCCTCCTCCAGCTGTAACTTAGGGTCCAGTCTGCCCGGTTTCACAGTAGCAACAAGCCGCGCATCGACAGGACTAACACCGACCAGTGGCACGGGCAACAGCGCCTTTTGCTTAGCCTCCACCTCCCCGACCTCGTCTGCATTTTCCACAGAGTACAGCGGTCTGTTTTCCAACTCCGCCAGCGTCACATCCCAAGAGTCTGGACAGTCAGCTTTTATCTCCAAAGTCCACACATCAGCAGAGACTCTATACCCGCGTGTGGGGATGGCGCATCCGTACGAGTCTTGGTACAAGTCCGGTTTCCACTCGACCATCTCTGGCGATGTTACCAACGGTGCGTCCTCGTGGTGGGATGTCCACACTAACCCCGGGTCGTGGCTCGATGTCCAGAATCCTGCAAGCACCCTCCAAACCTCACTGCACTCCGGGACGCCTCAAGCCATCCACTCCCAGCTGAGTGGCTACAACCCGGACTTCTCCTCGCTGACGCACTCGGCGTTTAGCTCCACTGGAATCAGCCCCTCCGCGTCTCATCTACTGTCCACCAGTCAGCACCTGTTAACACAGGACGGTTTCAAAACAGTCATCCCCACATACACAGACGCTTCTGCCGCCAACGCCATGATTTCTGGGGGCAGTTCAGGAATAAGTAGCTCCTCGAGGTCGTCCAGGCGTTACTCCGGCAGAGCAACATGTGACTGTCCAAACTGCCAGGAGGCTGAGCGGCTTGGACCCGCCGGGGCCAGCCTGCGGAGAAAGGGACTCCACAGCTGCCACATTCCGGGCTGCGGTAAAGTGTATGGAAAGACATCTCACCTCAAAGCGCATTTGAGATGGCACACCGGCGAGCGGCCTTTTGTCTGCAACTGGCTTTTCTGTGGCAAAAGGTTCACTCGGTCCGATGAGCTCCAGAGACACCTCCGCACCCACACCGGCGAGAAAAGGTTTGCTTGCCCGGTATGTAACAAGCGATTTATGAGGAGTGACCATTTGAGCAAGCACATCAAAACGCACACTGCCGGTGGAGGAGGCAAAAAGGGGAGCGACAGTGACACCGACACCAGTAACCTGGAGACACCGAGATCCGAGTCCCCAGAACTTATTTTGGAGGGGGTAAACCCAAGAATCGCTATTAAGGATCCGTCTCCTCAGGATGAGCCCTAATGAAGCTTCACCCCCTCCAAAAAAACATAAAATAAAATAAAGCTAAAAAAAAAATCAAACCAGATTCAAAAACTGCACAGCGTTGAAAACGGGTCTCATTTGACAGACATTAAAAAAAAGGAGAAAATATTTCAAGAAGCGATTGCAAAAAGTCTAAATATATATTCTCCACAGCAGGCGTAGCGAGTATTTCATTCGTAAAAAATCCATCTAAAGAAACACGCAGAGTGATTTACTGTAAAAGGCCTTTTGGGAATTTTTAGGGTCCACTTGAAAAATGAAATGGATTGTTTGCTTAAAAAAAAAAGGGGTGCCCGAAAACCTGTTGAACTTTGGTTGGACAATGTGAGTTACATCTTGTATATTGACGACTAAAAACTATGTGTTCTTTTCATGTAAATGTTTAGGCTATGATTGTTTTATTCGTGTTGGTATCCTGGAAATCAGGGAGTTTACTTTGGACGCACTTTGTGGATAATGTATGTACACACACAGCTTTTTTTCAGCTTTTGGTTTAAGCATTTTATTTCTTTGCTAAAAAAAAAAAATATCTATATATAAATGTTTACCTGTATAAAGTCACACGTATAAGACTTTCATTTTATCGTAATTAAAACATCTTTAAAAAAGGCTGTAATTGTGTGATGTAGATTTT
Source organism: Larimichthys crocea (assembly GCF_000972845.2). NCBI lineage: Eukaryota > Metazoa > Chordata > Actinopteri > Sciaenidae > Larimichthys > Larimichthys crocea. The sequence continues at coordinate 14,829,766 of NC_040028.1, forward strand.
ATATTTGTTTATTTGTACTAAATCTGGAAAAAAATAGTTTGATTTAATTTAGGATTTTTATTTTAAAGCGTCAGGTTTTTTTCTTAAATCCACCTATAATACCTTGACTCTGACTCTGTTTCCCCTATGGAATAAATCAATGCTTAATGCCCCGGAAAAAAACATTTCATGCCCAAATGAAAATCTTGTTAAATGGTATTAATTATGACTTGGAGCACATCGCAGCCCCCATGTGTCTTGTATTTGCGATTAGGGATTCGTGTCTTATCAAATATCTAATTAATCTCCGAGACATCTTTTGTTCAGTTTTACTTTATCGGGGGGTTTCCAAAGGGGTTTGATGACAAAAGGTCCCTGAATATTTATTCTAATTGTCCAAATTAACTGCTTTCATTTGCATACCAATCGATGAACCGAGAATAAGGATATGCCTTCCCTCTCTCTCTCTCTCTCGCTTTGCTTGAAACCACGTAGATATTATGGGAACAGTTTTTTAAACTTTAGGAAAAAAGAAAAAGAAAAGAAGGGGCAAAGAGTCACATGCAAATGTTGAATTTAAAATGCTCTTTGCCCGGTGCAGTCAAATGGTGTCTGCATGTTATTTGAATATCAGTGGGCCCCCTGTATTGAAAGGGTTCAAGGATGCTCTCTGACTTCTTTGTGCTTACCCAGTGCAGCGTCCGACTCTCAAAGAAAAAAAAAAAGAGCCGGGGAATAATTACAGCGTGAGTCCAGGACTGGGAATACGTCAGGGAAAAGCATCTTATCCAGACACCCTCTTTTTTTTTTTTTTTTTTTTTTTGTGAAGAGGATGTTAAATTGACCAGAAGGCAATAGAGGGAAATTATTTTCATTTCCTTTTGTGCAACAGCGGCTTCAAGGAAACGGGCCAGATAGTGAAAACTACCAAATTACATCGCCAATTTGAATTTCATCTAAATATAAAACTGGAAGCAACACTTAAATAAAAAGGTTGAAATTTAAAGCGTGTATGCAACATATTTAACAGTTGAAGCAAACTGTTGAGATCATTTTTTTAAAATTAGATCAAATTGTTTTTAAGAGTTTATATTTTGCAGACTAAAAGTAGCAAATAAAATATATAATGTCAGACCTGAAACAGAATGTCAGTAACATGAAGAAAAAATGTCTAATGTTTTAATTTATAATTGTTTTAATTCTAGACGATTTTCCAATTTTAAAATATTCCATCTGCATCAATTAAAATCAAACAGTGCAGCGTTAGTTCATGTGCGCAGCCACAGTTTGCTTTGTTGTGTTTATTTACGAGCTGCAGATTTAAAATTCAGAAATCATATTATTTGTTTTGTTTGTTCGTATCTCACAGCTTCATGGATGACGCACATCGTGTCATGTCTTTCAGGGAAATAGAAAAATTCAGAAAAACCTTTAAAGATTTTTTTTTTAGCATGAGCAAAACTGGAAACATTTGCTGTCATGTGTTCTGAGATTACAGATAATTTAGTGGGAATATGACATCTCACATTTCCATCAGATTCCGGACACACACACATTCATTCATTTCATCCATCGCAAAAAAACGCAGTAAATTTGAGATGATTAAAAAAATTTTAATCAGAAAATAAAAAGTCCAGATTTTTTTTTCTTCAGGATTCAAACAGCCGTCTTTAAAGTATTACAGCGAATGTGGATATTTCCGAAAAGAGAGACAATCCTAATGTGAAGGAAGACAATAATAAAAAAAACGGTCTTTCTTGTGGCCAACTGACCATTAAAATGAGTCCAACATTTTCCCATCAACGGATTACAGCCGCAAATTGCTTCTAATGGTTATCAATTAATTTAGAGCCTTTCATAGTCCAAGAAAACACAAGAGAGCAGCGAGCTATTTTCTGTCCACTGCTTCCCTCTACTGGAGGAAGACAACACAACATCTGCACTTTTAAATAGAGGTCCACTGATCACCGAGAATATTACAGGACAGACACGGCTAAAAACATCTCGTCTAATATTGTAATGCAGGAATTAAAAAACAGAAACACGTCAGCGCTTTCTCTTCCCTCTGTCCTGGCTTCTCTCTCTTCTCTCCCTGCTCCTGCTCCTTCCCATGCCCTCTCTTTCCTTCCTCCCTTCCCTGCTTCTACTCCTCCCATCCGCTGTTCTGCCTCTCCTTCCATCTGTGCCACTTCTGTTCCTCTCTCCGTCTCTGCTGTGACGCCTGTCTTTACCTCTGTCCTCCCTGCCTCTCTCGCGGCTCCTGCTTCTGTCCGAGCCAAGCTTGGAGCTGCTCGGTCTCTGCCTGTCCCTGCTGCTGTCTCTCTTTCTCTCTCGACCTCCCTCCAGCTTGATCTTGTTCTCCGGGCTGCGGTGTCGACTCCTGCTCCTTCCCCTCTCTGTCCCTGTTTGTCTGTAATCTCTCGACTCCTCTTCAGGCCGCTTCTGTCTGGTGTGAGGGCTCGGTGACCTGCTCCTATGAGAGGAGGCCTTTTTCTGACTCTTGACTCGCCGCTCGCTCTTAGAGCTGTTATCCCGACAGGAATCTTTTTTCTTGTTCTTCTTTTTCTTTTGGCTCTTGAACTTTCCACGGCTGTCTGAATCTGAGTCACTGTCACCATCGCTACTACTACTACTACTGCTGCTGCTGCTATTGGAAGAGTCACTCGAGCTCTCGCTACTTTCATGCTTTTTCTTGTGGCTTTTTTTGCTTTTCTTCTTCTTCTGTTTTTTGCTCTTCTTTTTCTTGGCCTTCTGCTTTTCCAGGCGATCGAGTTTTCTGTAAAACAGGAGCACAAACATTCAATTAACCAGGGCCTCAGGATGTTTTAAGGTAGATGTAAAACATAATTCAGATAATATGTCAGCTAACTCGATCAATACGAGGCCTAAAAATACTTAAATCTAATTTGTGCTCAATAATCAAAATGCAGGTCCATTCTTTAAAGCTTTCATACATTACAGTGTAATCCATGCTACGTTTTTTACCTGAGGAGCTTCTGTTTCTGCTTGGTCGTCAGGGACTTCAGAAATTCCACCTCGGGATCCTCCTCTTCCTCGCTCGCAACATATTCCTATAAAATGCACACAGCACGTTGAAACTGAAATAATATAATACAGATAAATACGACACTTGAAGGCACATTAACACCTTAAAATAGATTTTTAAAAAATCAAATGTTCCCGTGACCCTAATAACTGGCTGCATAAACGACACATACCAAAGATATAGTTAGTCTTTTCTCTCTGAAGGTGTCTGTTCGTACTGTATACATCGCTCTGTGTGTGCAAAGATGGGAGTGCGTGACAGACAATTACCTGCGCTAGATCACAAACTGTAGCATTCCGACCAAGGACACATTTTTTCAAGGCAAACCCACTGTTTCGCATCTCCGCCATTAACTCCGAGGGGTGCATCGACGGACCTGTTAGCACAAATCACAGCCTCAGAGTCCCATTGATGTCAAACCATTGCCAGCCACTATCTCCACAGTGGGAATTTCGGGGGCGGCTTTGTTAACAGAATGGGACATCAAATCAACTCACTCCACTTCCGGCTGAGCAAATCATACAATATCATTCTCTGCCAAAGCAGCAGTTAGGGGGAATCAGAATACACAATAATTACATTTTTTTCTCCCGGCACAGGAGGGGGACCATTACAGCACTCCACCATCAACCACCATGCGCTGACTGGACTCTCCCAGGGTAAACATTATTACTTTACAACTCAACTCGCTGATTGCAGAAGTCAGAATCAGCTCAAGCCTGGGCGAGGAAAGATACAGTAGGTGTACCTGCTGCAAAGTGTGTGACAGACTAAAGCTAACCCACTGGCAACAAATATCACAGCACAGATATTCTGACTCCTGAAGGGAAATCTATATTTTCTGGGACCCAGATGTCAGCAGGTAAATGTTTATTTCTCACATACAGAGTATATACACGGTACATTATACATGTATTTATTAATTCAAGTTGTAATACTTATGATTGTGATTTAAATATTAACATGATAAAGTCTGCTGATTTCTTATTTCAATGTTCAAATCAATAACATCTAAATAAAATCTGCGTATGAGATCATCGGAGTTTGATTGCATACGTATCAAAGCATGTGAAAACTTAAATTCATGTTTGGAAAAATGAAGTATGGACTCTACCTGCTGCCTCCTCCGAGGCCACAGAGCTGGCATTGATACCCGAGAGTCCATAGAGAGGACACTCTCTGTCTGTGTTCACGTGGCCCCATTTGTGACATTTGATACATCTCACGTTGCGAACCTGCGAAGTTAACGACAGACATTATTTTGAATTATGTACGCAGAATAATTTAAATAAAACCCACACTTTCTGTATCGTTAAATAACAGATTCACCTAATTATAAGGCAAACTACATTCAGTTAACGTGTTTGACGGCATAATCTACATGCAACCTTTAGTCACAGGTTCTGGTTTAAGTGTGGACGTGTTGCAAGCTCTATAACGAAAGCATGACACATTTTATGTTTTTATTTGTTTGATGTATAGAGACATAACCAGTACTTCACACCCTCGAATGACTGCTTCAGTATGTATATATGTTTGAAATGAATAAAACTCATCACACACCTGGATTCCAAATGGCTGATCCCGAATATTCATGTCATCCTTTGCATACCTACGTGATTAAGGAAGATTAAAGGGTGGAAGAAAAAAATCGAAATGCTTGAAGATGTTGGACAACATGCCATAAATATTGAATTGTGTATAAAAAAAATTAGGTATTCACTTCTCTCGAGGAGCCACCTTCTGCCACTCAAATTTGTACTCTTCTTCCCCTTCCTGAAAAAAAAAACATTTTATTATTTAAACACTTATTTTAAATTAAGCAAGTGTAAATGAAATGGAAACAAATGTACAAATACTTTACCTCATTCTTTTCCTCTTCAGTGCAGAAGACATTTATTTAAAAAAAACAAAAAAAAAACAACAACAACAACAAATGAACAAGTATTAAAATATTATGAATCAAAAAGCTGGTGTCTGAAATTAGTAAAAATACTAAGTCAGGAAGGATCACACTTGCTGCGTACGGATTTACCTTTTGATGCTCCAGGTGGAGCCTCGTACATGAAATTCAGGCCATTTTTAACACGATCATCCCCCATCAACAACCTAGAAGTGAGAAAACAACATGTTGCTCTTCAAAACATTTCTGTGACAATGTCTCACGCGGGAGGAAGTCCTCAAATAAGTCCAATGACCTCTAATAAAAATCTAAAAGATGATTTAATGTGTATGTTTTATGATGATACTAAAAAATAGGTTTGCTCATTCAGAAGGCAGTTTTATAGGAGACACGTGGTTTCGTTCTGTGGCAGTGATCTGGAATATTGATCTGACCTGTTGTTGTACGTGTCCTGCTCCTTCAGGTAGGCCTGCATAAGTTCTTCTTGCTTGGTCTTCTCGAACGTCAGTTTCTGTTCTGCTATCCATACCTGCGGGGTGAAGAGAGAAGGAGGATTACAACACACAGTCTCACATTTCAAACTAATTGACTGGGTGATCTCATTGACCTGTACCCATCCTTCAAATCATATTAGAAAAAAGATGATTTATTGAGTAAAAGGACGATTGATTAGTTGATCAACAGCAGATGGATTGATAAACATTTTGACAATAATTAAACACATCGTGTGCATCAGTTTTCACATGAAAACAACAAACATTTATTGGTTTCAGCTTCTCGGCTGTTAGGATTTATAGAACAAAGTGAATGTCAGAGGAACACCAGTTTGGGCTGTTGTAAATTTTGATGGATATTTTTCACTGACAGTAATTAGTGGTTAAAATATTGTCACATGTAGCTGTAATGCTAATTAATAATAATAAAAAAAGCATGTAAATATTTTGAATGTATTTGTGAGGTCTCAGCTTGTGAGATGTGTCTGAGCAGATTATATATTGTAGCAGAGGCAGCTGAGAGCTTGTTCCTTCACAATTAAAAACATAAACACAGCAAGGAGGCAACAGGCACCCAAATTACATGACACAACCCAAATATGAACAAAAAGCAATGCTTAAAGTATAACTTACAGAGTTGTTATGGTCACAAAGGACTGCCACTGTCACTGATTTTCACTACCTTCATCATCTACAACCTCATTTAACTGTACATAGTTTTTGATTTTTTTAATCTCTATTCTAGGTTTACTGTTTATAATGTTTTCTCTTTGTAAAGCGCTTAACACAGGTTTAAATTCTTAAGCACATGTATTTAACTTCAACTTTATTTGTTTATATAGCACCTTTCATACAGAACTGTAGTCCAGAGTGCTTCACAGAGCAGAAACAGACATAAACAAACAGATCTTTAGGTAAGAGAGCAGTTGCATGAAAGACTAAAGATTAGAAGAAAAGTAAAAAGCATAAAACTACAACAATGAAACAAATAAGAAGAAAGATTAAGACCTATAGGGTAAAAACCATAATGTAAGAACAGCTGCAGTAAAAATGTACTGGATGCTTGAAGCATCCATCCATCCACGTAGAACAAAACACTGAAAGGTTCAGAGGATTTTAATTAGTATGTTTGATTTAAAAACTGAAGGCAACAAAATGTAACGATAGGGTGTGATTACTCACATTATTTTATATATACTGCTGTAACATAAGGAGATTTACTTGAGATTTAAACTATCTCTATTATACTAATGAGTGAAGTAAAGCTAGCTTTAACTGTGCCCAACGTTAGACTAACTTCACCTAAAGCTAAAACCGACTGTGACAACAGTTTAATCCGACACTAACCTGCACACATTAACTTTACCGATGAATCACTAGTGCAACGTTTCCTGTGAAGTTTAATTAGGTTAATTACCAAAGTGATCACGATGCTAAGTAGCGAAAGCTACAAACAGCTAGCAGGCTAACCCGATGCTCGCGCTCACCTTTTTGATATTTGACTTGGACGCAGGATGAAAATCCTTCTTGCACATGAAATTCGCAAATGACTTCCCCATGGCGAACTACCGAGCCCAAAACGCCAAACTGAGCCGGCAGTTAGTGTTTAAATTCAGCTTTTAGCTTTAGCCAAGGAGCCGCGAGCGCTAACTTCCTCTGCGCGTGTAAACAAACGGTCGTCTCGCGGGAAGTTGGTTCTATGTTGGTGTCAACGGTTGGAGCCGTTAAAACCGTTAACACCGATTAATATGCGTTTAATCCATTTTTTAATGCCAAAAATATTAATCTAAGTCGATTAAAATTTAACTTCCAAACATATTAAACAAAAGCGACATTATTTGATTGATTTTGTCGATTAATTAAAGATGCATAAATCATCATCCACACTATGGAAATGACACAAATAAGACACAAATTCCTATATATTGTTATTATTATTTTTTTATCTGATGATAAATGTTAAAATCTAATTACTATTTTTTATTTTTTTAAATATACATGTATATATTTTTATTTATTTTATTATTTAAATAATGTTAAACTACATTAATTAAAAATACTATTTTAAAAATATTTTATTTTTTATTTTTTTAAATAATGTTAAACTACATTAATTAAAATAATACATTTTTTCATTTATTTATTTTTTTTTTTAATAATGTCAAACTACATGAATTAAAATAATACCAGGATTCTCAAGGGTTTACCAATTTCTATCATAATAATCTGAGATTATAAATGCAGATTAAATAAACAAAAATGTGTTTTATATTCTACATCATGTTATTCTGCGTCGAATATAAAACTGACTTCAGCTGGGTCACGTGACGTGCTCGGGTCACAGGACGTGGACTGTGCGCGTCATGCAGCAGAAACAGGAGCGAGAATAGAAACTGACAGTGACAGAGCTCGGTGAGACAAACACAGGTGAGGTTATGTCGATCTAATGGTGAGTATAGTCACCCTGCATGTTGATCTGACTGGCTATAACACTCCTGAAGCACTCACAGTGTATGATCTGACCTGTTCATTAACCAGGACTCATGCAGTTTCTCTTTCTTTCTTTACTCTCAGTAACTTCAAAATGCAGCCTTCCTCCTGTGACACCTTCGTGGCTCTGCCTCCTTCCACTGAGGGACAACGCATCATTTTTGGGAAAAACTCTGACAGGCCTTGTGATGAAGTCCAGGAGGTGGTGTATTTTCCTGCCACAGACCATGCTGCAGGGGAGAAGGTTGAGGTAGGTGACACAGACAGCTTGTTATTGCCCCCCCATGCAACCTTCAATTTCCCCTCACTGCTCATTGGAAGACGTGCCATTAGATAACCATTAACAGCTTTCCTCTGTGTGTCCTCTTGTGAGTAGTGCACATACATAGAGATCGAGCAGGTTGCCCACACGCATGCAGTGGTGTTGAGCAGGCCGGCGTGGCTGTGGGGGGCAGAAATGGGCGCAAATGAGCATCAAGTGTGCATTGGAAACGAGGCGGTGTGGGGCAGAGAGAGTGCTGACGGTGATGAAGCTCTTCTGGGCATGGATCTGGTCAGGTAAGGTTACTGATCTGGTCAGATAAAGCCAGACGTAGATGAAGCAAAACCTAAATCTGTGACTCCCCCCAAAAAATTCCCCAGACTTGGACTTGAGAGAGCCGATACAGCCGAGGGAGCTGTGGATGTTATTACCAAGCTGCTGGAGAAATACGGACAGGGAGGATCTTGCATGGAGGATGAGTCCGGCTTCACCTACCACAACAGCTTCCTCATCTCAGACAGGATGGAGGCATGGCTGCTTGAAACGTCCGGGAGGTACTGGGTGGCAGAGAGAGTGAAAGGTAAGCAGGGAAAGAATGCTTGGCAGTATTATTGGTCATAAATGGGGAAAAAACACAGAGAAGTAGTCTTTGTAAACAGGTCAGTAGTGTTATATACAAACTATGACGAGTAGTGACACAAAGAAAAAAGGAAGGAGCAGAAAAATTGCACTTATCTCCAAAGAGCACTGACATGAGGTGATAATTATTTCATATCCAAAACCTGATTTCTGGCTTTTTATGCATTTATTGATAGTACAGCTGAAGATACAGGAAGCAGGGGGCAGAGAGAGGGGGAGTGACACGCAGTAAATTAGCCGTCCGATGCGGGATTCGAACCGAGGCCAGTTGCAGCGAGGACTATAGCCTCGGCCGCTTAGCCCACTACGCTACCGACCGCCCCAAGGGATGCTTTGATTTTTGCTGAATCAAGCTTGGATCTTTCTGAGGAAGTCTAAAACACATTGCAATCATAGCCCACCAGATTACAGAGAGAATACATAGGTTGATATTATATTGGTTTATCTTGGATATATTGGTGTTGGTGTATATTTTGGCTGAGAGCTACAAAATGCTA